>NC_056751.1:751769454-751806954 GCF_019279795.1 Protopterus annectens
AAGTCAAAAGGGATCAAAATCTAGCAACTTCATTTCAGTATGTACAGCCTGCAATCAAATATATTAGAGAAAACAGTTGTAAGAGCATAAAGTCAAATTCAAGTATAGCAAAACAAAGGGTGATTTTACCCTAGACTGCTTTTATGCTACACCCGTGATGGTTGATAATAGAACAGTTAGTAAACTGAAATAAAAGTAAACGTAAGGAACAGAGGAAGGGAAGTCAAAACCAGGCAGCACCTGAGTCGAGTAAACATTTTCACTTGCATAGTGCTGTAAAATGCTCAACTAAAACACAAATGCAAAAGGGATATCAGCCTAAATGGGAAGATGCTGTTAGTGTGAATCCAAGGGAGGAAAAATGATTTTTTTTCTCCAGTACCGTTTTGCTTCTAGAAGGGGTGAGAAAGCTTCTCTGAGATCTTTGTGAACAGTATATAGTGTACAACAATTGTATCACATTAGATAAATATCAAGATGGAAAGGTGAAAAATTAGGGAACAAAAAAATGACTGAGCCCTCTTGGTGATAAGAAATCAGGTTTATTGGCATAAAATATACAGTAATGATCTACAGGAAAGAGTAAAATGAACATAAAAGTGCAGTTTTTAAGCCTTTGTTCTTTTTATGGAGGAGAGAAATGTAAAAAAAAGATATACAAACTATTTGTGACAATGAGAGGTATTGCCAGCTATGCCAAGAGAGGTAAGGCAGTGGATGTGTAACATATGCCAGCATTGCTAGCTGGAGTTTTGTAAAGAATTATATGTCATTTGTATATCAAACTGATTTGTACAGATGCTTGTATTAAGAAATGTATTTCTAAAACTGCTTGTGTTAAAAATGTACCAACAGTGGGTCCTGCTGGACAGAAAAAAACATATACCTGTATGTCAGACTGTATTGTATCTCCAAGAAACTCAAACTGACACCCAGCAGATAAACTTTAAACCAAAACAAAGTCAGGTACCACAGAAAAGGAACTCAGTACTGCCTTGCAGTTCAAAAAAATAAGCTGGTTTAATGGTAGTTTGAAAAACATAAACACATTTAAAATCACAGCGTTTTCATCTTAGTCAGACTTCATCAGATACATAAAGCTTCAGTTAAAACCGCACATATAAATAAACCTCAAAATATTCCACCAATTAAAACCACAACCAATACAAATTCTCAATTTTTCTGATTAGTTATGACCAAAGTCTGACTTGCAAAGTGCCTTATGCATTAAAACATTGAAAGCACATAAATTTGTTAATGCTAACCTTAAAAAATTGTGGCTGAAGAGAAGGCAGATATTGAGGGATTCATGCGACTTCGTAAGGGAAGTAAAGGATGCATTATGGAGTGATGAAATCAAATTTGCAACAATAGATGTCGTTGATTTGTTTTCCAGCATCCCACATAATGAAGGAATGAGAATGTTGGAAAAAATAATTTTTGAAGATGGAGAGTTCCCTAGAAATGAGCAGATAGTAGGCTTGAATTTAATTGACTTGGTATTAAGATACAATTTTATACATTTTAATGGTGAGTTCTACCAGCAAATACAAGGAGTGGCAATGGTGGCGGCCTGCCCCCCAACCTATGCAAACCTGATTTTAGCTAGGTGGGAGGAGAAATTTGTTTTAGGGTCCAAGTATGCAAGCCAATGGAACCTCTGTAGGAGATTCCTTGATGACATAGGCATTTTATGGAAGGGGAGTGTAGAAATTTTAGATGAGTTTTTATGTTATTTAAATAATACAACATCTTTTTCAAAGTTCACATATAATATCAGCAATGAAAAGTTGCAGTTTTAGATATAGACATTTTTAAGAAAGAGACCAAGTTTTGTTCAAATATTTATAGAAAGAAAGCATTTTCTAATTCCTTTCTCCATTTTCATAGTGCACATCCTGCTCATTACAAGAAAAATATTATTAAAGGACCATATGTCCAAGCAAGCAGAATGGTATCAGAAGAAGCAGATTATGAAGAAGAAAGCAACCTACTTGAACTTCTTTTTAGAGCCAGAGGGTATCCTGACAGCCTTATTGTAGAAGTTAAAAGAGAGGTTGCAGTGGGTAGAAAGTCAAAATTTAAACCTATACTAGGTATAATACAGGAGATTCTGCCAGGGCATATAGTTACAGAGGAAGAACATTTTGGTAAGGCTCTAGTTTTACAGTTTAATGCCTGCTCAGGATGTATGAGAAAGGTAATCGAAAGTGAATGGGAAAAGTTTCTTAGTTTTACTGATTAGGGGAATGTAGCAACCAACCCCTTAAAGTGGTCTACAGGAACTCCCAAAATATAAAGTGTTCATTAGAAAATGCTTACAAAAATGGACGTGGTGATAAGAAAAGGAAGGGAACATATAAATGTGGAAGATGTACCCAGTGTATTTACATATCAAACAAGTTGAGAATATTCTTACCAAGTAGGAATAAATGGATAGAAAGTGCACAATTTTATAATTGTGACTCTAATGGACTGATCTACCTAGCTCTGTGTGGGGAATGTAAATCCTTCTACGTCGGAAAGATGGACAGAAAATTAAGGAGAAGGATTTATGAGCATCATTACGATATCTAAACTAAAAAAAGAGTTTAATGCTCTTTACAAACATACACTAATATGTCACAGAGCATGTTACTCTTTCTTTGTACTTGAACAGATAAAGAAGGAAGTTAGAGGGGGGCATTGGGAGGAAAAGACTGAATATAGGGAGCTTTGGTGGCAATTGATTTTGGAAGCCCCCAGCCCACCAGGGCTCAATGATTATACCTCCATAGCCCCCTTACTAAATCTGAGAGCTGCTAAGCTTTGAAAGAAGAAATTGTGTTTTATTCATTCACATTAAATATGTCATTTTACAAAAGAACCACTAGAGGGAGTAAATACATTTTAAAGTTTTAACATGCACTCCATTAACTAGTGAATTTATACAGAATCAAACATTTTATTTAGTTAAATATGTTAAGCTGTGAAATATAATGTTATTTTTTTGTGGTGTCACCATTTTATACTGTCACCTTTTAGATGTTCTTTATGCTTTTACAATGTGCAATTTATTTTATGTACTTTCAATGTTTTAATGCATAAGGCACTTTGCAAGTCACACTTTGGTCATAATTAATCAGGAAAATTGAGAATTTTTATTGGTTGTGGTTTTAATTGGTGGAATATTTTGAGGTATATATATATATATATATATATATATATATATATATATATATACAGAGAGAGAGAGAGAAAGAGATGTGTGTGTGTGTGTGTGTGTGTGTGTGTGTGTGTGTGTGTGTGTGTGTGTGTGTGTGTGTCTGTGTGTGTGTGTGTCTGTGTGTGTGTGTGTGGTTTTAACTGAAGCTTTATGTATCTGATGAAGTCTGAAACTTTGGACCCCACCCAGTTTGGCTTTGTTAAGGGCAGATCATGCCTCCTAAACCTGGTGGACTTTTTTGAGACAGTTACCAAGGCATTAGATGAGGGTAAGGAGGTCCACACAGCCTACCTAGACCTCGCAAAGGCTTTTGACACCATTCCCCATTCTGGTACTATAGACAAACTCACCAACCTGAACATTAACCCCTGTATCAAGAGATGGGTTGTAAATTGGATCATGGACAGAACCCACACGGTGAGAGTTGCAAACTCTAGGTCCGACTCTAAACCGGTTACACGTGGCATCCCCCAGGGCTCAGTCCTAGGACCCTTCCTGTTTGGTATATACTTCTCAGAGGTACAGGCAAGCACAGGAGGACTTTGACTGACCAAGTTCGCAGATGACTGCAAACTAGGGGCCATAATTGATTCTCCAGCTGATACAGACACCCTCCAGAAGGGTCTCACTGAGATGGATACCTGGTGTCAAAATCATGGCCTCAAGCTGAATGCCAAAAAGTGCATAGTCATACCCTTTGGAAAAACAAAGTACCCACGAACTACCACATGGGTGGTAGTCCCCTAAATACAGAAAACTTAATAAGGGATCTGGGGACCCAAGTAGATAGCAATCTCTCCTTTGATAATCATATTACCAAGGTGGTTAGAAAATCCTTCTATGTGGCCCACCTAATCTGAAAAGGGTTCTCATCCAGAACAAAGGAGTTTATTAGGTTCATAGGTTCATAGGTAGGTACTAGACTATCTGCCCGAGGGCATTTATAAGCCTAGCCAGAGTGTGTCGGCTTTCGCCGCCCCATTGATTAATTAACTGAGCCTCTGCCAAACAGAGCCAATGAAGTGATCCCAGGGGTGTATTTTCTGTTACCCATCCACTCATCAAGGTTTCTCTTGAAGAGTGTTAGTGAGGGGCTCTGCCTAATGTAGATAGGAATTTTGTTCCAAAGCGTGGCTCGCAGTGACTTGGATTTCTTTAGGTGGAGCATCTCTATCAATTCTAAGTTGGACATGGCTTTGTAAGTCAGGCAGAGGTCACCTCTGAGTAAGCAATATGCCACTGAGTGCAGCCGGAGTTTTTTCAGTCGGTCTGCATAGGACATATGTTTGAGGCCAGTAATCCTCTTGGTGAGGTACTTTTGTGGTCTTTCCAGCTGTTGGAACTGTCTTGTGAGGTACATCGCAAATGAGGCATTATACTCTATGACGGGTCTGATGAGTGACGAGTAGAGGGGTACTATAACTTCTTTATTTCTAGATGCAAACCCTTTAGTAATTAGATGGGCTACATAGAAGGATTTCCTAACTACTTTGGCAATATGATTGTCAAAGGAGAGATTACTATCTACCTGTGTCCCCAGATCTCTTATTACTTCTTCTGTATTAAGGGGGCTGCCACATATGTGGTAATTTGTGGGTGTTTTGTTTTTCCGAAATGGGATGACTATGCATTTTTTGGCATTTAGCTTGAGGCCATGATTTTGACACCAGCTGTCCGTCTCAGTAAGGCCTTTTTGGAGGATGCCCGTGTCAGCCAAAGAGTCAATTATAGCTCTCAGTTTGCAGTTATTGGCGAACTTGGTTAGCCATAGTCCTCCTGTGTTTGCCTGTACTTCTGAGAAGTATATACCGAACAGTAAGGGTCCCAGGACCGAGCCTTGTGGGACACCACTTGTGACTGGTTTAGAGTAGGGCCTGGAGCCTGCTATTCTTACCACGTGACTTCTGTCTGAAAGCCAGTTGGCAACCCATCTTGTGACGTAGGGGTTTATCTTCAGGCTGGTGAGTTTTTCTATAATATCTCAGTGAGGAATGGTGTTGAACGCCTTGGAGAGGTCAAGGTAGGCTGTGTGAACCACCTTTCCCTCGTCTATGGTCTTGGTGACTGTCTCAAAGAAGTCGACCAGGTTTAGTAGACATGATCTGCCCTTAACAAAGCAGAACTGGGTCGGGTCAAGTGTTTGGAGGTTCCCAATGTCTTTGTTAATGAGTTCCATGATGATGCACTCCATAGCCTTGCAGACCAGGCTAGTCAGGCTTATGGGGCGATAGTTACCAGAGTCAGTTGTGGCCCCTCCTTTGTGTAGTGGAATAACCGTTGCTGTGAGCCATTCTATGGGCATGTAGCCTTGTGGAAAAGCTGAGGTTGAACAGCGTGTTTAGGTGGGGGGTTAGTTCGTTCTGTAGTTCATGCAAGATGCATCCTGGGACACCATCTGGCCCCATTGATGCTGTGTTTTTGGCTTTTGAAAGGGCTGTTTTCACCTGTGCATCTGTGATTTCCAGGACACTACACTTTTCCAGTATTGTTGTGGGCCCTTTTGGAGGTGAGAGGGGGGTGAAGTTTGCACTGAATCTATCTGCCAAGATGTTGGCAATATCAGTAGGTTCAGTATATTTTGTGTTATTTTGCACTAGCTCAGAACATATCTGTGAGTTGCCACTTAGATTCTTGACATAGCTTAAGAAGTGCCTTTCTACTCATCACTTATTAGATCCATTATAGAATACAATGCCCCATTTGGGATGTACCTTACAAGTCACCTGCAACAGCTGGAAAGACCACAAAAGTACCTCACCAAGAGGATTACTGGCCTCAAACAGATGGCCTATGCAGCCCAACTACAGAAACTCCAGCTGTACTCGGTTGCATACCGCTTACTCAGAGCTGATCTTTGCTTGACATACAAGGCCATGTCCAACCCAGAATTGATGGGTATGCTCCACCTAAAAAAAACATATCCCTGAGAGCCACACGCTCTAGGGATATAAACCTTACCACAACGATAAATAGGACATGCTGGAGGGATAGATTCCTGACCCAGAGACTCCCCATGCTTTGGAACAAGATTCCAATATACATCAGGCAGAGCCCCTCATTAGCACTCTTCAAGAGAAACCTTGACGGGTGGATGGGAAACAGAAAATTTACCATGGGGATCACTGCAGTGGCACTGCTGGACAGAGGCACAGGGAACTAATGGCTCTGCTGGTCAGAGGCACAGGGAACTAATCTAAGGGTGTGGCGAAAGCCAACACACTCTGGCTAGGCTTATAAATGCCCTTGGGCAGATAGCCTAGTACTTACCTATGAACCTAAATAAGATGAAAATGCTGTGATTTTAAATGCATTTATGCTTTTCAAACTACCATTAAACCAGCTTATTTTTTGAACTGCATGGCAGTACTGAGTTCCTTTTCTGTGGTACCTGACTCTGCTTTGGTTTAAAGTTTATTTGCTGGGTGCCAGTTTGAGTTTCTTGGAGTTATTTGGTAATTTTCCTAAGCATGGAATAGGAACTTGCCAGTACAAGTGACTGCAGAACTGGGCCGGATGAAGTGGGCCAAATGAGGAAGTTGATTGGCCATCTCTCTGAACGGATTGATCTCTTAACTCCTTTGAGCCAATCCATGATTGAATTGGCCACCAAGGCCCGAAATGGGTAGATACAAGAGGTTATGAATGCTGGAGTAAGTGAAATGAGAGGAAAACATGGTGGGCGCGATGTACGGCCGAAACAAGGTGGATTTTCAAATGCAAATACCGAAAGAAATTGAGATGAGGACTTTTTTGCATACACCAAGCATTGTAAAAGCAACAGGCTCTCTCCCTTAGAGAAATGAAGCAGAAAAAGTGACCATTCCACCAGGGATAGGCAACAGAGATGCCTCAGAGACTGCACAAAACATGGCAAGTAAAATAGACTTAAAAGACTGGTTCCAAGTTTCATTTTTTTCTAACTTTTCTGATAAAACAAGAACAGCATTACCAATGCCTGATTCATACAATGTTAAACTGACTAGAATGTCTAGTTTAATGTTGAAATACAGAATGCTATATATTGAAAATGCATATTTAAGGCAATGCATTACTGAAGGTGTTGTGCCTAATGGCTTACAGATATGGAAATTTAATAATAATGTTGAATGTGGTGGTTTATTACATAAAGAACTTATTGAAATTTCTGATAAATGTGGTTTTGATGTGCTTAACGCTATGATTACGGACAATGAAAGGAATAGAGTAAAACTGCAAAAAGAGATGGAGGAAATTAATGACTATATTAAAAATGATTTAATTTTACCGTAGCTTCTGAAAACGATAAATATTATAATGTTACGGCAGGCATTGATGAAAAATGTAATGAACTTATACAGAAGAAGTTGAAGAAACTTGAAAGGGATATTAATGAATATAAAAAACATACAAACTACCCACTACCTAGGGTGAACAAAAGAAAGGAGGGTGACAGTTTTAGTTCTAAAATGAGGAATGGGGGGGGTGATAACCAAGAGAGGGCACACATTAGTAATAATGGGGGCGATCGGGATGATTTTTCAGAATATCCCACATTGAGAAGAGCAGAAAGGTTGAAAAATAAAGGTAACAAAAAGTATCAGCAGCAAAATGTTCACATGGGGGGGTGAGGTATTAATGCCTGATGTGACCCCTAACCCCCCAGGTTCATGGCTTAAGAGGTGGCATTATAGGAGAAGCTGGCAATGTGTACAAATTCACTAGGGATGGTTTTACTATTTATAATTTTAGCAACATTGTTTTAATCAATGAACATTTTAGTCTTTTATCAAAAGGTTTAAAATTCATTCCCCAGAAGAAAGGGGACTTGGCGAAAATTCTTATATACCTTAAAACATTTATTAGAAAAGTAAATTTGGGTCGAATGTTGCCAGAATAGAATAATACGACCACTACATGTACCCAGAAGAGTACATACAATCCCCCCAACCACCCTCAATTAAAAACATTTTGAAAAAGTGGTTGAAAAAAGATTTAGAGAGGAATACATGAAGGTTAAATACAAGGCAAATATGAGTGAAGAAGAAAGGAAGGTGTTAGATGATCTGAGGGGGAATAAGGAAGTAAGGGTTATGAAACCCGATAAAGGTGGGGGATAGTAATAATGGATTCAATTACTTACGAAGGGAAGATGAATAGAATTTTAAATGACACCAGTAAATATTCTAGTGTGTCGTTAAATGAGATTAATATTGCCTACAGGAAGATAGATGTGGTTTTAGATGACATGATGTGGGAGGTCTGAATGAACAAAAAAACCTACAATTATTTGAAAGTAACAAAACCTAAAATACCATCAATATTTGGAATCCCAAAATCCATAAGGATGAGATGAAGTCCCTACCCCCCCCCCCCCAGTTCATACCCATAGTGTCAGCAGATGGGTCTAAGACTTTGCCTTTGGCAAAATTTGTTGATGCTAAGCTTAAAAAATTGTGGCTGAAGAGAAGGCAGTTATTGAGGGATTCATGCAACTTCGTAAGGGAAGTAAAGGATGAATTATGGAATGATGAAATAAAATTTGTAACAACAGATGTCGTTGATTTGTTTTCCAGCATCCCACATAATGAAGGAATGAGAATGTTGGAAGAAATAATTTTTGAAGATGGAGAGTTCCCTAGAAATGAGCAGATAGTATGCTTGAATTTAACTGACTTGGTATTAAGATACAATTGTATATATTTTAATGGTGAGTTCTACCAGCAAATACAAGGAGTGGCAATGGGGGCGGCCTGCCCCCCAACCTATGCAAACCCAATTTTAGCTAGGTGGGAGGAGAAATTTGTTTTAGGGTCCAAGTATGCAAGCCAGTGGAACCTCTGTAGGAGATTCCTTGATGACATAGGCATTTTATGGAAGGGGAGTGTAGAAATTTTAGATGAGTTTTTATGTTATTTAAATAATACAACATCTTTTTCAAAGTTCACATATAATATCAGCAATGAAAAGTTGCAGTTTTTAGATATAGAAATTATTAAGAGAGAGACCAAGTTTTGTTCAAAGATTTATAGAAAGAAAACATTTTCTAATTTCTTTCTCCATTTTAATAGTGCACATCCTGCCCATTACAAGAAAAATATTATTAAAGGACCATATGTCCGAGCAAGCAGAATGGTATCAGAAGAAGCAGATTATGAAGAAGAAAGCAACCTACTTGAACTTCTTTTTAGAGCCAGAGGGTATCCTGACAGCCTTATTGTAGAAGTTAAAAAAGAGGTTGCAGTGGGTAGAAAGTCAAAATTTAAACCTATACTAGGTATAATAGAGGAGATTCTGCCAGGGCATATAGTTACAGGGGAAGGAAATTTTGGTAAGGCTCTAGTTTTACAGTTTAATGCCTGCTCAGGATGTATGAGAAAGGTAATCGAAAGTGAATGGGAAAAGTTTCTTAGTTTTACTGATTAGGGGAATGTAGCAACCAACCCCTTAAATTGGTCTACAGGAACTCCCAAAATATAAAGTGTTCATTAGAAAATGCTTACAAAAATGGACGTGGTGATAAGAAAAGGAAGGGAACATATAAATGTGGAAGATGTACCCAGTGTATTTACATATCAAACAAGTTGAGAATATTCTTACCAAGTAAGAATAAATGGATAGAAAGTGCACAATTTTATAATTGTGACTCTAATGGACTGATCTACCTAGCTCTGTGTGGGGAATGTAAATCCTTCTACGTCGGAAAGATGGACAGAAAATTAAGGAGAAGGATTTATGAGCATCATTACGATATCTAAACTAAAAAAAGAGTCTAATGCTCTTTACAAACATACACTAATATGTCACGGAGCATGTTACTCTTTCTTTGTACTTGAACAGATAAAGAAGGAAGTTAGAGGGGGGCATTGGGAGGAAAAGACTGAATATAGGGAGCTTTGGTGGCAATTGATTTTGGAAACCCCCAGCCCACCAGGGCTCAATGATTATACCTCCATAGCCCCCTTAGTAAATCTGAGAGCTGCTAAGCTTTGAAAGAAGAAATTGTGTTTTATTCATTCACATTAAATATGTCATTTTACAAAAGAACCACTAGAGGGAGTAAATACATTTTAAAGTTTTAACATGCACTCCATTAACTAGTGAATTTATACAGAATCAAACATTTTATTTAGTTAAATATGTTAAGCTGTGAAATATAATGTTATTTTTTTGTGGTGTCACCATTTTATAATGTCACATTTTAGATGTTCTTTATGCTTTTAGAATGTGCAATTTATTTTATGTACTTTCAATGTTTTAATGCATAAGGCACTTTCCAAGTCACACTTTGGTCATAATTAATCAGGAAAATTGAGAATTTTTATTGGTTGTGGTTTTAATTGGTGGAATATTTTGAGGTATATATATATATATATATATATAGAGAGAGAGAGAGAGAGAGAGATGTGTGTGTGTGCGTGTGTGTGTGTGTGTGTGTGTGTGTGTGTGTGTGTGTGTGTCTGTGTGTGTGTGTGTGGTTTTAACTGAAGCTTTATGTATCTGATGAAGTCTGAAACTTTGGACCCCACCCAGTTTGGCTTTGTTAAGGGCAGATCATGCCTCCTAAACCTGGTGGACTTTTTTGAGACAGTTACCAAGGCATTAGATGAGGGTAAGGAGGTCCACACAGCCTACCTAGACCTCGCAAAGGCTTTTGACACCATTCCCCATTCTGGTACTATAGACAAACTCACCAACCTGAACATTAACCCTTACATCAAGAGATGGGTTGCAAATTGGCTCATGGACAGAACCCACATGGTGAGAGTTGCAAACTCTAGGTCCGACTCTAAATCGGTTACACGTGGCATCCCCCAGGGCTCAGTCCTAGGACCCTTCCTGTTTGGTATATACTTCTCAGAGGTACAGGCAAGCACAGGAGGACTTTGACTGACCAAGTTCGCAGATGACTGCAAACTAGGGGCCATAATTGATTCTCCGGCTGATACAGACACCCTCCAAAAGGGTCTCACTGAGACGGATACCTGGTGTCAAAATCATGGCCTCAAGCTGAATGCCAAAAAGTGCATAGTCATCCCCTTTGGAAAAACAAAGTACCCATGAACTACCACATAGGTGGTAGTCCCCTAAATACAGAAAACATAATAAGGGATCTGGGGACCCAAGTAGATAGCAATCTCTCCTTTGATAATCATATAGCCAAGGTGGTTAGAAAATCCTTCTATGTGGCCCACCTAATCTGAAAAGGGTTCTCATCCAGAACAAAGGAGGTTATTAGGTTCATAGGTTCATAGGTACGTACTAGGCTATCTGCCCGAGGGCATTTATAAGCCTAGCCAGAGTGTGTCGGCTTTCGCCACACAATTGATTAATTAACTGAGCCTCTGTCAAGCAGAGCCAATGAAGTGATCCCAGGGGTGAATTTTCTGTTACCCATCCACTCGTCAAGGTTTCTCTTGAAGAGTGTTAGTGAGGGGCTCTGCCTAATGTAGAAAGGAATTTTGTTCCAAAGCATGGGGAGTCTCTGTGACAGGAATCTATCCCTCCAGCATGTTCTATTTATTGTTGTGGTGAGGTTTATCTCACTAGTGCGTGTGGCTCGCAGTGACTTTGATTTCTTTAGGTGGAGCATGTCTATCAATTCTAAGTTGGACATGGCTTTGTAAGTCAGGCAGAGATCACCTCTGAGTAAGAAATATGCCACTGAGTACAGCCAGAGTTTTTTCAGTTGGTCTGCATAGGACATATGTTTGAGGCCAGTAATCCTCTTGGTGAGGTACTTTTGTGGTCTTTCCAGCTGTTGGAACTATCTTGTGAGGTACATCCCAAATGAGGCATTGTACTCAATGATGGGTCTGATGAGTGACGAGTAGAGGGGTACTATAACCTCTTTATTTCTAGATGCAAACCCTTTAGTAATTAGATGGGCCACATAGAAGGATTTCTTAACTACTTTGGCAATATGATTGTCAAAGGAGAGATTACTATCTACCTGTGTCCCCAGATGTCTTATTACTTCTTCTGTATTAAGGGGGCTGCCACCTGTGTGGTAATTCGTGGGTGTTTTGTTTTTCCCAAATGGGATGACTATGCATTTTTTGGCATTTAGCTTGAGGCCATGATTTTGACACCAAGTGTCCATCTCAGTAAGGCCTTTTTGGAGGATGCCCATGTCAGCCGGAGAGTCAATTATGGCTCTCAGTTTGCAGTTATTGGCGAACTTGGTTAGCCATAGTCCTCCTGTGTTTTCCTGTACTTCTGAGAAGTATATACTGAACAGTAAGGGTCCCAGGACTGAGCCTTGCAGGACACCACTTGTGACTGGTTTAGAGTCGGACCTGGAGCCTGCTATTCTTACCACGTGACTTCTGTCTGAAAGCCAGTTGTCAACCCATCTTGTGACGTAGGGGTTTATGTTCAGGCTGGTGAGTTTTTCTATAATATCTGAGTGAGGAATGGTGTCGAAAGCCTTGGCGAGGTCAAGGTAGGCTGTGTGAACCACCTTTCCCTCGTCTATGGTCTTGGTGACTGTCTCAAAGAAGTCGACCAGGTTTAGTAGACATGATCTGCCCTTAAAAAGCCAAACTGGGTGGGGTCAAGTGTTTGGAGGTTCCCAATGTCTTTGTTAATGAGTTCCATGATGATGCGCTCCATAGCCTTGCAGACCAGGCTAGTCAGGCTTATGGGGCGATAGTTACCAGGGTCAGTTGTGGCCCCTCCTTTGTGGAGTGGAATAACCATTGCTGTGAGCCATTCTATGGGCATGTAGCCTTGTGGAGAAGCTGATGATGAACAGCGTGTTTAGGTGGGGGGTTAGTTCGTTCTGTAGTTCATGCAAGATGCATCCTGGGACACCATCTGGCCCCATTGACGCTGTGTTTTTGGCTTTTGAAAGGGCTGTTTTCACCTGTGCATCTGTGATTTCCAGGACACTACACTTTTCCAGTATTGTTGTGGGCCCTTTTGGAGGTGAGAGGGGGGTGAAGTTTGCACTGAATCTATCTGCCAAGATGTTGGCAATATCAGTAGGTTCAGCATATTTTGTGTTATTTTGCACTAGCTCAGAGCATATCTGTGAGTTGCCACTTAGATTCTTGACATAGCTTAAGAAGTGCCTCTCTACTCATCACTTATTAGACCCATTGTAGAATACAATGCCCAATTTGGGATGTACCTTACAAGACACCTGCAACAGCTGGAAAGACCACAAAAGTACCTCACCAAGAGGATTACTGGCCTCAAACAGATGGCCTATGCAGCCCAACTAAAGAAACTCCAGCTGTACTCGGTTGCATACCGCTTACTCAGAGCTGATCTTTGCTTGACATACAAGGCCATGTCCAACCCAGAATTGATGGATGTGCTCCACCTAAAAAAAACAAATCCCTGAGAGCCACACGCTCCAGGGATATAAACCTTACCACAACGATAAATAGGACATGCTGGAGGGATAGATTCCTGACCCAGAGACTCCCCATGCTTTGGAACAAGAATCCAATATACATCAGGCAGAGCCCCTGACTAGCACTCTTCAAGAGAAACCTTGACGGGTGGATGGGAAACAGAAAATTTACCATAGGATCACTGCAGTGGCTGTGCTGGACAGAGGCGCAGGGAACTAATGGCTCTGCTCTTCAGAGGCACTGGGAACTAATCTAAAGGGGTGGTGAAAGCCAACACACTCTGGCTAGGCTTATAAATGCTCTTGGGCAGATAGCCTAGTACTTACCTATGAACCTAAATAAGATGAAAACGCTGTGATTTTAAATGCATTTATGCTTTTCAAACTACCATTAAACCAGCTTATTTTTTGAACTGCATGGCAGTACTGAGTTCCTTTTCTGTGGTACCTGACTTTGCTTTGGTTTAAAGTTTATCTGCTGGGTGCCAGTTTGAGTTTCTTGGAGTTATTTGGTAATTTTCCTAAGCATGGAATAGGAACTTGCCAGTACAAGTGACTGCAGAACTGGGCCGGATGAAGTGGGCCAAACGAGGAAGTTGATTGGCCATCTCTCTGAACAGATTGATCTCTTAACTCCTTTGAGCCAATCCATGATTGAATTGGCCACCAAGGCCCGAAATGGGTAGATACAAGAGGTTATGAATGCTGGAGTAAGTGAAATGAGAGGAAAACATGGTGGGCGCGATGTACGGCCGAAACAAGGTGGATTTTCAAATGCAAATACCGAAAGAAATTGAGATGAGGACTTTTTTGCATACACCAAGCATTGTAAAAGCAACAGGCTCTCTCCCTTAGAGAAATGAAGCAGAAAAAGTGACCATTCCACCAGGGATAGGCAACAGAGATGCCTCAGAGACTGCACAAAACATGGCAAGTAAAATAGACTTAAAAGACTGGTTCCAAGTTTCATTTTTTTCTAACTTTTCTGATAAAACAAGAACAGCATTACCAATGCCTGATTCATACAATGTTAAACTGACTAGAATGTCTAGTTTAATGTTGAAATACAGAACGCTATATATTGAAAATGCATATTTAAGGCAATGCATTACTGAAGATGTTGTGCCTAATGGCTTACAGATATGGAAATTTAATAATAATGTTGAATGTGGTGGTTTATTACATAAAGAACTTATTGAAATTTCTGATAAATGTGGTTTTGATGTGCTTAACGCTATGATTACGGACAATGAAAGGAATAGAGTAAAACTGCAAAAAGAGATGGAGGAAATTAATGACTATATTAAAAATGATTTAATATTTACCGTAGCTTCTGAAAACGATAAATATTATAATGTTACGGCAGGCATTGATGAAAATTGTAATGAACTTATACAGAAGAAGTTGAAGAAACTTGAAAGGGATATTAATGAATATAAAAAACATACAAACTGCCCACTACCTAGGGTGAACAAAAGAAAGGAGGGTGACAGTTTTAGTACTAAAATGAGGAATGGAGGGGTGATAACCAAGAGGGGGCACACATTAGTAATAATGGGGGCGATCGGGATGATTTTTCAGAATATCCCACATTGAGAAGAGCAGAAAGGTCAAAAAATAAAGGTAACAAAAACTATCAGCAGCAAAATTTTCACTGGGGGGGGATGAGGTATTAATGCCTGATGTGACCCCTAACCCCCAAGGTTCATGGCTTAACAGGTGGCATTATAGGAGAAGCTGGCAATGAGTACAAATTCACTAGGGTTGGTTTTACTATTTATAATTTTAGCAACATTGTTTTAATAAATGAACATTTTATAGTCTTTTATCAAAAGGTTTAAAATTCATTCCCCAGAAGAAAGGGGACTTGGTGAAAGTTCTTATATTCCTTAAAACATTTATTAGAAAAGTAAATTTGGGTCTAATGTTACCAGAACAGAATAATACGACCACTACATGTACCAAGAAGAGTACATACAATCCCCCAACCACCCTCAATTAAAAAATTTTGAAAAAGTGGTAGAAAAAAGATTTAGAGAGGAATACATGAAGGTTAAATACACGGCAAATATGAGTGAAGAAGAAAGGAAGGTGTTAGACGAACTGAGGGGGAATAAGGAAGTAAGGGTTATGAAACCCGATAAAGGTGGGGGATAGTAATAATGGATTCAATTACTTACGAAGGGAAGATGAATAGAATTTTAAATGACACCAGTAAATATTCTAGTGTGTCATTAAATGAGATTAATATTGCCTTCAGGAAGATAGATGTGGTTTTAGATGACATGATGTGGGAGGTCTGATTGAACAAAAACCCTACAATTATTTGAAAGTAACAAAACCTAAAATACCATCAATATTTGGAATCCCAAAATCCATAAGGATGAGATGAAGCCCCCACCCCCCCCCCAGTTTATACTCATAGTGTCAGCAGATGGGTCTAAGACTTTGCCTTTGGCAAAATTTGTTGATGCTAAGCTTAAAGAATTGTGGCTGAAGAGAAGGCAGATATTGAGGGATTCATGCGACTTCGTAAGGGAAGTAACGGATGAATTATGGAATGATGAAATAAAGCCAATGGAACCTCTATAGGAGATTCCTTGATGACATAGGCATTTTATGGAAGGGGACTATAGAAATTGTAGATGAGTTTTTATGTTATTTAAATAATACAACATCTTTTTAAAGTTCACATATAATATCAACAACGAAAAGTTGCAGTTTTAGATATAGACATGTTTAAGAAAGAGACCAAGTTTTGTTCAAAGATTTATAGAAAGAAAAAATTTTCTAATTCCTTTCTCCATTTTAATAGTGCACATCCTGCCCATTACAAGAAAAATATTATTAAAGGACCATATGTCCGAGCAAGCAGAGTGGTATCAGAAGAAGCAGATTATGAAGAAGAAAGCAACCTACTTGAACTGCTTTTTAGAGCCAGAGGGTATCCTGACAGCCTTATTGTAGAAGTTAAAAGAGAGGTTGCAGTGGGTAGAAAGTCAAAATTTAAACCTATACTAGGTATAATAGAGGAGATTCTGCCAGGGCATATAGTTACAGAGGAAGAAAATTTTGGTAAGGCTCTAGTTTTACAGTTTGATGCCTGCACAGGATGTATGAGAAAGGTAATCGGTCTACAGGAACTCCCAAAATATAAAGTGATTATTAGAAAATGCTTACAAAAATGGACGTGGTGATAAGAAAAGGAAGGGAACATATAAATGTGGAAGATGTACCCAGTGTATTTACATATCAAACAAGGTGAGAATATTCTTACCAAGTAGGAATAAATAGATAGAAAGTGCACAATTTTATAATTGTGACTCTAATGGACTGATCTACCTAGCTCTGTGTGGGGAATGTAAATCCTTCTACGTCGGAACGATGGAGAGAAAATTAAGGAGAAGGATTTATGAGCATCATTACAATATCTAAACTAAAAAAAGAGTCTAATGCTCTTTACAAACATACACTAATATGTCACGGAGCATGTTACTCTTTCTTTGTACTTGAACAGATAAAGAAGGAAGTTAGAGGGGGGGGCATTGGGAGGAAAAGATTGAATATAGGGAGCTTTGGTGGCAATTGATTTTGGAAGCCCCCAGCCCACCAGGGCTCAATGATTATACCTCCATAGCCCCCTTACTAAATCTGAGAGCTGCTAAGATTTGAAAGAAGAAATTGTGTTTTATTCATTCACATTAAATATGTCATTTTACAAAAGAACCACTAGAGGGAGTAAATACATTTTAAAGTTTTAACATGCACTCCATTAACTAGTGAATTTTAACAAAATCAAACATTTTATTTAAATATGTTAAGCTGTGAAATATAGTATTCTTTTTTTTATGCTGTCACCATTTTATACTGTCACATTTTAGATGTTCATTATGCTTTTACAATGTGCAATTTATTTTATGTACTTTCAATGTTTTAATGCCTAAGGCACTTTGCAAATCATACTTTGATCAAAATTAATCAGGAACATTGAGAATTTTTATTGGTTGTGGTTTTAATTGGTGGTATATTTTGAGGTATATATATATATATATATATATATATATATATATATGTGTGTGTGTGTGTGTGTGGTTTTAACTGAAGCTTTATGTATCTGATGAAGTCTGACTGAATAAGAGGAAAATGCTGTGATTTTAAATGCATTTATGCTTTTCAAACTACCATTAAAGCAGCTTATTTTTTAAATGCAAGGCAGTACTGAGTTCCTTTTCTGTGGTACCTGACTTTGTTTCAGACTGTATTGTAACTATGGAAATTAATATATTGTAACACATGATAAAGGTAGAGAAGAGGTTAATCTCAGTCCAGCTAACTTTAAAAAATAGTTTGAAATTAAATTACTTAATTTAGGCCATAAAGATTGTATCTCAAAGGTCTCAATGCAGCCAGAAACAAAAGGTCTGTACTAGGAAGCTTTCTATATTGTCTTTAGCAGTGAACTAATTGCTACTCTGGAAGGGTAGAAGTTTGAAATTGTTTTATGACTTCCAGAAACTGCAACAGGTCTTACCAAAGCTCTATCTGTGTGTATGGCAACACATATGTGCTATAATTCTGGTTCAGTTTCTAGTAACGGCGGGCAGTATGGGAACCAGAAGTAAGATGACCAGATGTATGTGATGTCATTCTGTAATCCAACCTAAAATTATGTTTTAATATTAGATGAGACTGAAGTCTCATGGCAGTCTGCTTTTGAAACCTAACAAAGAAGGACCCCTCACCTACTTCATCTTGCCTTGCTTTAGTAAGTAACCAGGGTCATAGGTTCATAGTTCAACCAGGGAATAGTAATTCTTGAGATCAGTCAGGAAAATAAGTAAGACTAGTTAATTACTGTTTTTCTGTATCTGTATGAATCTATTCATCTGTGTTATTTTAATATTTGATAGAAACTTTGTGGTTTATTGTAAATATATATTTAGTATGTTCATGTTTTTTTATTTATTATTAAATATATTTAAACTTTTCATTGTGGCTGGTCTTTTAGAGGATGTTTTAACTTTTAAGAGTACTTATATTTATTTGGTGACACTGTGGCCACCCCTGAAATCCTTACCATTTGTGTTAGTATTAATTTCACTCACTATAATTGGGTACCCTTTTAAAAGCCTTAGAGTAGCTGGCTTTGGAGTGTCTGGTGGCAGTAATTACTTTATAGTCTGGGCAGAAGGGCATAGCTAGTAAATCTGTGCCAACCTTTCCCAGGTGTGTGTGTGTGTGTGTGTGTGTGTGTGTGTGTGTGTGTGTGTGTGTGTGTGTGTGTGAAAATCAAATCTCAAAGAGTGCTGGTGTCATCTACTTTGAGCAGGGACACAGAGTATTGGTTTCACAGAGAGAGTGTTGGAGGACTTGGCTTGGACATTTGGCCAAGGACTCAATTCTACACCTGTGAGGAGGACTAGAGAGAGATAGGGAAACCTAGTGCCCAGACTATGTTCCCTGTGTGCTCTTAAGAGAAATTGTGCTTGATGAAGACAGCTGCATGTGGAAATACTGTGTATCTATTTTTGTTTCAAGTGAACGGCCCTCACTGATGTCAGTGGTGAGGATTCAGGCTCCTTGATTACTGGCCCAGAGAAGGGGACATCACACTATTATTTTATTTATTTTTTACAAGAGTGCTACCCCAGGTATCTAATTTCTAAATATGTAAACAATGAGTTTAAATATTTAGAGATAGGCTATATGGGGGGCAGATCTCACAGACTGAGTGGTGCAGGGGGTCCAGAGATACTTTTAAGCTGAAGCTCATGGCACATGCAAAATTACCTATACTTTTCACCCAGAATACATGGTGTCAGCTAAAAATAGTGAGCCGATTAAGCACTGGACACTTTAAACAAGGAGCATGGCTATAACGGTGCACATAATTACATAATGTGTTACTCATACAACATATATACTGACAGTTAAATTACGTTCATCAAGCATTAAACATTTTAAGTCAGTATCTTGTTATACAAATGCATTTGTCACTAAAATCCTTGGAGATATTGGAAAATTGCAGTTATGAAAATGAATTAATAAATAAAAGTAAGGTAAAGTTAATTGATTACAGCAAAGAAATTAGAATATCTAAGAAACAGAGAGTCAGTCACTATCCTTGTAGTATCTGTACCTATAAGTTAATTTCTACTAGATTCAGGTAATTAGATTCCAATATGTGAGAGTAAATTTGTTGAAAGGATTTCTACCTACGGCTAATCTAAAGTCAACACTGACATTTTATTAATTGATTTATTGTTTTTGTTGACTAGGGAAGTTCAACTGGGTTGAAACCCCCTTTTCAGCAAAGGCCTGCAGAAAAAAAGCTGCATGAGACAGAGACAGAATGTAGCATGCATACATACATAAATACATGCAGATATGCATAGTGTAATAAATCGTTTAAGCATACAGTAATGAGAAAAACAATGCCTGTTTGAGTCTACATAGTGAAAAAACAAACACGGACGGGATACATATGAATAGTCTGCACATAAACATGTTAGAACCATCAAATAGGCAATACATTGATATGAGAAATCACTGAAAGGTAGATCAGAATGAGTATTTAGACGAACAAAATTTAGATTCCTAGTATTTTATAATTGTAGGACAGTGGTGAAGTGAACATTCATAACAATGTACAGTTGGGGAGAGTATGATACATTGTATGCGGCCAAGGAGATGTAACAGTACAGGAAAATATATAAAATGACTGGCCAGGTGGTCCTTTCAGAGCAGGATGGGACAGAGTAGCTAGGGAAGGTTTAGGGGAATTAGCCAGGTGTGGTACATGAGCAAAGCCAGGAGAATTTTAAGTGTTGTTTCATTAGTAGCTTGAAGGATTTCAGGTTGTTAGTTTATCTGAATAAGAGGGAACTATTAAGATGTGAGAGTAATACGGTGTGATATTGTTTGATGTAACTGGCCACAGTAAGAATTTGTGAGTAGAATGAAAAGTCCAAGATGGAGTTTTAAAGTTTGGATAATACTTTTAGTGTATGACACTTTTCTGATTGGAAAATTAGACATGGAATAGTTTTTACTTATGTGAATATTAGTGAGGCAATTCTAATAAATTTATCTGTTTTAGTACCATGCAGTCACATGTTCTATAAGACATATCAGCTGCAAATTAAACTGTTTTGTTGTAACATTTTTCTAGCATGGTTATTTGGGTAGTTTGCAAGTTGACAAATACAGGAGCAGCATTTCTGAGGGTGGGTAATAGTAGAATATGAATAATAGATTATCTCTTCTGGTCAGTGAGGCAAGATTTAGTTTGATATAAACTGGCAGATTTTTTTTTATGCATTTTGCTGATAGCTTGCTTTATGCGAAAGTCAAATTTCATTGTGTCGTCTGTGATGACAACCCAGGAGATTAGTATGAGCTGCAAGTTCAAATTTAGTTTCATCAGAAGAAGTAATGATAAAGAGAGGTTTGTTAGAGTATTGTTTAGGTGTAAACAGAATGCATTTGGCTTCCTTAGGGTTTAATAGTAATTGAGAGTTATAGAGCCACATTTCATGGTTTTATGGTAAATTATTGAGGATTGAAGGCGTTAAAATATGACAGAGATTTGTGTTTCAAACATCATATCCATCAGAAAATGCATGGTGACACATATCCTGTTATTCTAGCAACTTTCTAAGTTTATAGGAGCAATAATTAAAGTCTGATCCTGATTCTAAGAGTTTGTCCCCCATTATTTTTGGCTTTGTCCAGATTTCTTGTGTTAAGAGGTTAAGAGGTACATAGCAGAGGTAGGGTTACAATTTATGTGTGCTTGGTAATGGTGTAAATTACCAAACACAGATACATTGCTTTCATAGATTGTTTTTACACAGTTGATAAGTGTGTTCTGAGTAATATGTCCTGGTCAGAAACTGTGCTGACATAATCATAAGTCAGTCAGTGGTAGAATGATTACTACATGAATTGCTAAACTGACCATTTTTATCAATCCTCCATTAGTAAAAAAATGTAACAAAATTAGAAACTGGACCTCCCAAACAGTTTCTTCAGCTGCGACTGTTTCACAAAGTGACAGCGCAGTGCATTTAGTGCGTTGGTTGCTATGGTAGCAGATGAAAGGAGCAATGAGCAGTTCCAGACAATTCTGTGTTTTAAAGACAGCTAAAGGAAATCTCAGATGTAATCACATCTGATGCTAAACTGGGGGGGGGGGGGGGGGCACAGTGGGTGACAATCAGCGATCATTTAATCTATTATTAAACCAGGTAAAGCATTCCACAGCTAGATCACTTACTTGGCTGGTCACTGCATACAGACAGCAAGTGGTCAGAGAAAGCAGCAGGGAATGGTTGACAATGAGAAAGCTCTGGGCAGATTTCAATCAAACCGATAATGGGAGTACTGATAACTGTGTAACCATATCTCAGATTAATCTTTTTTATAAAGAAGGCATCCCATATTAGAAATGTCGTGTGCTTCTTAGGTTGGGAGGGTGGCCTAATGGTTAAGGTGTTTGCCTTACCAACATAAGGTACCGGGTTTGAGTCTCACAAGGGATAATTGGCTAGACTTAAAATGGCTCACAAGGAGAGTTAGCCTAGTACTGATCTATGATGTCAGTTTTGATAATTAAAATGGAGATGATGTAACTATGATGGTAAAATCTTGAGATGAATTAGAGCATAGAAGTCCAGCGTTTAGCTCGGGATCCCTACAGTAAAGAAGGGAATGCCTTAACAGGCAGGTACCAAGCTGATGAGTAATACATTTGTAGGGATAATACTGGATGATAAAAAAGGAGGAAGCATTCTTTTACATGAGATTAAAAGATGGCTAAACGATATAACTGAAGAAATCTACCAGATAATAACTAGGATTTTAGTCTGGTAGAAAGGGATTTGATGACTTACTCAAACATGAGTGGGACACGGCTTTATTACATGAAAATGTAAAAGAGTGAAGATAGCAGGGAGACAGACGAAGCAATGAGCGGTGGGAGCTAGCGACATCTGCAATAACTGGGAATAACAGTGAGGCAGAGAAAGAGAGACAGGTAATACGCATGGTAGTGAGAATGGCTGTGCACTTATGTAGAAGAGTCACAGTGAGATTGCATCAGGAAGTCGTGTAATTGCACAAGAGGAGAGAAATACAAACTTGAGTATGCAGTATAAGTTAGGAGTGTCATTGAAATGATGCCCTAGCCTACAGTAATAACTGCTAAGAACGATGCCAGCGTGAAAAGAGAAGTAAGCAGCAAGTATGTGGTGAACATAAAATAAAAATAAATGCGAATGAGGCCAGAAAACAGCAGAGTAGCTGACAGAGTAATAGTGAAGGAGGAGGATAGTGATAGCAGATAACGACAGGACTGGAGAGTATTAGCCAGTGATGGAAAGATATGCCTATAGGCTAAGTAAGAGAAGTGAGGTGCTACATTATATGAAAACGTTGGAAAGCAAATAGAATACGGAATGAAGCAGAAAACAGACAAGGACTTGAAACAGAAGCTGGAGACAAATACAGGCCCAAGATTTTAAAATAAAAAGTAACACCAAGAAAACTAATATAAACTGCAGACTAAAGCAGAATTAATTGAAATGAGAAGTCAGAAGAGAAAGAGGCAGGGAGATGGATGGGAGATCAAGAGTTTAGAAGTTCATAACTGAGGGTCACTGAGTTCTAGGGGCACAGCCAAAGTGAAACAAGGAATGTGGACATACTTATCAACTTATTTATCAAGATTTTCCTTAAAGACATCCAACTTCTGAGAGCTATGACTATATAAAGGTAGTTTGTTCCAATAAATTGGGATACATTATTAATGAACAATCTCCTTTTCTTTGTCTTACTAAAGTTTATACAAAACTTTAAATGATTATGTCATTGGGTGTTAGTGTTGATACTAATTTGTAAATGTAATAATAATGTTAGAATTTCATGTATGAGTATAAATCCTAATAACCCCCCAATAACAATAATGCACAGTGGAAAGATGTTGCTTCTTGCATCTGTCTTCATAACCCAAGCTGCCGATATTCTTTTACTGAATCTTGTCAGGAATGATTCAAAACTTTTTAACTTACTTGAGGAATAACTGCAGAAAGGACTGTTGTTGTCTGAAATGGGCCTGATATACGTGTTATAAGAATTCAGCATAGTGGGGCTACCTCTATTTGTTATATTCCTCATTAATATTGCTACCTGTTTCATAGCTTTATTGACAATCAGATTAATATGATTTGAAACTGATGGATCCCCTGCTACAACTTCACTAATATCTACTGTAGCCTTCTTTTTAGTCTCATTAGTTCTTAGCTTTTACGATAACTAATACTTAACTTCCACAACTAATCTGCACACTGCTAAAGCATGTCCTACCAGCCATGTCAAAAGGAAGTGACCTATAAGTTTACCACATACTTTTGTATATCAGCGGTCTCCAACCTTTTTTGCACCAAGGAACAGACCAGCCATCGCGTGAGTATAAAAATAAAGCATAATAAATACAACTCTCCATAACACAGAATCAGTGGGAGCCCTGAGCTTGTTTCCCTTCAGTGAGATGGTCCTATTATAGGGGTGATGAGAAACAATGACACCCGAGGTGTCTTCCTTATGTCCAGTCTACTCCGTAATTTCATTCTGGTTGCTGCCATTGCAAAAAACCCCACTTCACAAAGATAGGATGTTGGAAATGGAAGCAGGGTTTTCATAGGTTCATAGGTATGTACTAGGCTATTGGCCCTAGGGCCTATATAAGCCTAGCCAAAAAGTTACCCAGGCTTTCGCCACCCCAGAAAATTATTTTCCTGTGCCCCTGTCAAGCAGAACCACAGAAGTGATCCCCGGGTTGAATTTCCTATCTCCCATCCAATCAAGATTTTTCTTGAACAGTGCTAATGAGGACATTTGTTTGATATAGATAGGTAGTTTGTTCCAGAGTATGGGAAGTCTCTGGGACAGGAATCTATCCCTCCAGCATGTTCTCTTTATTGTGGTGACAAGGTTTAGGTCCCTAGAGCGTGTAGCTCAGAGGGAATGGGATTTCTTTAAGTGGAGCATCTCCAACAGCTCTGGATTTGATATAGCTTTGTATGTTAGGCAAAGATCACCTCTGAGTAGGCGATATGCAACGGAGTAAAGCTGGAGGTTTTTTTTTCAGTGCTTATTCTAGCAACTTTCTAAGTTTATAAGTACAATATTTAAATCTGTCCCTATTACTGTGGTTCTGTCCAGATTTATTGTACAAGAGGTTGAGAGGTATGGTCGAAAGGTACACAAACCTAATGAAGACCTTTTTCTGACTCTAGCAACTTTTTAAGTTTAAAAGAACAATATTTAAAATCTGTCCCCATTTTGGGGTCTTTGTTTCCCCATTATTTTTGGCTTTGTCCACATTTCTTGTGATAAGAAGTTCAGAGATATGCTGCATGCACCTGGATTAGATCTAAAAGGCACCATCCACTATCACCTACAATGATACTGAAATAACACATTAACAACTTTATCTGATGTTTCAAGATCTGAAGTATCCCATCTCCAGTTCTTTTGGGGAGAGGCATATAAAAAGTAATAAAACAAAACCTTCCACAAAAAAACAGTTTTGAATGGTCTGCTGGTGTACCTGTCAGTAACAACTTACAACCACATTTAAAGCTCACTTACCTGGACCAGTAAGAGTCAGAGCTGGAAGAAGAACTGCCAGGTTCCTCTCCAAAGTGAGCAGATGGGAGAAGGGGCAGCAGCTGTGCATCCTCCAGGACCATTTTTATATTGTCACTTGCAGCACCAGTCAGCAGCACATTTTTGGCCATTCAAGACTTTTATCAGTTTGACCATACCGCAGTTACATGAAAACTACTGCCAGTGTGCGATTGGATCAATTATGGTGCTTGTCATTGGCTCCCTTTGCCTCAGAAGTGGTTAGTTGATTGGTTCTTGGTGACTTATATCCAGATCTGTTAGCCAAATGGCAACAGATTAGTCTTGAAACCAGTCATGCATATATGCAATTGCTTATTGATTATTTTGCACCCATGGAGGAAAAATTAAGTGTGGAGATTCAGAGGCAATATGGTGTGATTGAACATATATTGGTTATAGAAGGAGCAGAGACCCACACAAGTGATGTAATGGAACATGTCAGGCTATATGAGCAAAAGCTGATACAGCAAAAGAAATCTAAAATCCAGTGTGATTGTCTGGGTTTTGAGAAGGGTTATGTTTTTGTGTGGCCGAAATCAAGAATAGTACAATCTGATGCATCAAACTACTCCAGGTATGTGGGAAATTCTTAGAAAGTGGAAATCAGCACTAGACCCTTGATTTTGACTGAGGATATAATGAGGGATCAGCCCACATAGGTTCATGGGTTCGTAGGTTGGTACTAGGCTATTGGCCCTAGGGCCTATACAAGCCTAGCCATAACAATTCCCTGGCTATTTCTTCCCACAGTATTTACTTCCCTGGACCCCTGTCTAGCAGGGCAACTAATGTGATCCCCAGGGTGAATTTCCTATCTCCCATCCAATCATAAAGTTTCTTTTTGAAGAGGGTCAAAGAGGCACTCTGCTTGACATGTATGGGCAGTCTATTCCAGAGTCTGGGGAGTCTCTGGGTCAGAAACCTATTCCCTCCAGCATGTTTTGTTCATTGTGATGACAAGGTTTAGATCCCCGGAGCGTGTGGCTCTGGGGGATTCGGATTTCTTTAAGTGAAGCATGTCCAACAGCTCTGGGTTTGACATGGCCTTGTATGTTAAGTAGAGACCACCTCTGAGTAGACGATATGTGACAGAGTATAGGTGGAGTTTTTTTAGACGGTCAGCATAGGGCATCTGCTTTAGGGCTGTGTTTCATTTAGTGAGGTATTTCTACGGCCTTTAAAGTTGTTGCAGATGTCTTGAGAGGTACATACCAAACAGGGCATTGTATTTTATAATGGGCCTAATGAGGGATGAATACAGTGGGACAATGACCTCCTTTTTTCTGGATGAAAAGCCCTTAGTGATGAGGTGTGCCACATGGAAGGATATCCTGACTGTTGTGGCAATGTGGTTATCGAAGGTAAGACCACTGTCCACCTGTGTCCCTAAGTCTCACACTTTCAGTGTTTAGTGTACTGCCACCTATGAGGTAATTCATGGCTACATGTTTTTTCCCAAAGGGGATAACTTTACATTTCTTGGCATTAAGCTTGAGCCCATGGCTCTGGCACCAAGCATCTGTTTCTGTAAGGTCCTTTTCTAGAATATCCGCATCATTTGGGGTTCAATAATGGCTCCCAGTTTGCAGTCATCTGCGAACTTTGTTAGCCAGAGTCCCTTAGTGTTGGCCTGTACTTCAGAGAAGTATATGTCAAACAAGAGCAGTCCCAGGACTGACCCCTGAGGTACTCCACTTGTCACTTGTCTGGAGCTGGATTTGGAGTCAGCTACTTTTATAGTGTGGGTTCTGTCAGTAAGCCAGTTGGCAAGTCATTGGGTGATGTAGGGATTAATGCCCAGCTTAGTAGGTTTATCTATGATTCCAGAGTGGGGAATGGTGTCAAAGGCCTTGGCAAGGTCCAGATAGTCTGTGTGGACTACCTTACCCTTGTCTTTGGCTCTGGAGACTGATTCAAAGAAGTCAATCAGGTTCAGGAGACAAGATCAGCCCTTCACGAACCCAAACTGCATGGGGTCCAGTGTTTGAAGGTTGACAATGTCTTTTTTATAAGTTCCATGATAATACGTTCCATGGCCTTGCAGACTAAGCTCATCAGACTGATAGGGCGGTAGTTCCTGGGATCCAAGGTGGATCCCCCCCTTGTGGAGTGGGATAACTGTAGCTGTGCGCCACTCAGTGGGCACGAAGCCTGAAGTGAGGCTATGATTAAACATGACACTTAGGTGAGGTGCCAGTTCATTTTGTAGTTCATGTAGTACACAGCCTGGGATGTCATCTGGTCCCATGGATGCTGTATTCTTAGCTTTGGAGAATGCGTTTTTTTACCCATGTGGCCATTATTACCGGAATTTGGCAATCTTTCGTTATTGAGATGGGTCCTTTAGGGGGTGAGAGGGGGGTGAAGTTTGCACTGAATCGATCTGCCAGGATATTGGCAATATCCTTGGGATCAGTATATTTAATGCCATTCTGTTGTAGCTCACAGCAGATCTGAGCATTGCCATTTAGATTCTTGACATAGCTATAGAATGCCTTGTGGTTGTCTTTGGAATCTTTGGCAATTTTAATTTTGTAATTAGCTTTGGAGGAATTTATTAGGGATCTGAGCATCTTACTGAGGCTGGTAAGGGAGTTTTTGCATCCCGGGATTTTCCTTTTTTCCGCAACACTTTCTTCCATTTGTTGTAAAGCTGTGAGCTGCTGGAAGTATTTATTTCTTTGATTTTTAGTTGATTGGTACACACACACACACACACACACACACACACACACGTATACACACTCACACACACACACACACACACACACACACACACACACACACACACACACACACACACACACACACACACACACACACGTATATACACACACACACACATATGGGAGAACATACAGCTGTGTAAGTAAACTTACCATATCAGTAGATGTTTCAGTGATCACTGCTGCAGTAACCTTAGCTATATTGGTTATGTCCTGCCAAAGATATTACAGTCAGCCAGCTTCCAAAGCTTCAGGGCACCTTTCATGCACCCAAACCCTTAACTAGCTCAAGCAGAGATGAAGAAAGATTGGTTTGGGTGTGAAGCCCTTCAGAGCTTTCATGCCAACTGAGAAAGGGAGGCTGAGCTCTGAAAAGGTCAATGCTAGGTAAATAAAAATCAAAGTCCTCACCCCATTATCAAAAATGATACAACAATAAGAGGGATGGAGGGAGGCAGTGACTACTGCAGATGTGGTCACTTAAACATCTACTGTTATAAGTTCACTTACACAACTGTACTATGTTCATTATTTGATTACTGCTGGAGTAACCTTAGCTATATAGTTCCACTACTACAGCTTAAACTAACTGGAAGGAGGAAGGACCAGGGTCCAAGAGTGCCTGGAGAGTAGTCCCAGCAAAGCCTACCATAGACCTGGAGAAGTAATCTAGTTTGTAGTGTTTAGTAAAGGTGGGTAAAGAGACCAAATTGCTGCTTCTAGAATACTTTTAGAATCTAACTAGTTCCAGAAAGCCACAACTGAAACCAAGACCCTGGATGAGTGAGAGTTGACCCTGGATTTGACAGATAGGAGTGGGTATAACAGAAGGTAGTGGCATGAGACAAGCATTTGGGGACAGGTCTCCTTTGGCACAGATTGTCATTTCTTCCTACCTTTATAAGGAATGAATAACTTCAGAGTCTCTGAAAGTTTTAGTTCTGTCAAGATAATATCTGACTTGTCTATGGACATCCATAATATGGATGACCCTTTCTCACTCATTTTCAGGATCTGGAAAGAAGACAGAGAGATGGATAGCGTGGCTTTAAATAAACTCATATACCACTTTAGGCATAAAGGAAGGATTAGTCCTTATGGAAACTGACCCACCATAAGATCTTACAAGTGAGATATTCTTGCAGAGGTCAGAGAGATCAGGAAAACAAGATTAACATCTCAGGAAAGAAACACCAGTTTTACATGAGGTTTGGTATGTAGAACATATTTCAGAAATATTTTGGCATGGGTAATGCATTGAAAGGAAAGGAACCATGAGCAGACACATTGAAATGACCAACAAATAGGTTCATAGGTGTGTACTAGGTTAATGGCCCTGGAGCCTTTACAAGCCTAGCCCATAGGATTACCCTGGCATCATGCCACTCGACCTTAGTTTACAGTGCCTCTGTCGAATAGAGCCACTGGAGTGATACCTGGGGTGAATTTCCTATTTCCTATCCACTCATCAAGATTTCTCTTGAAGAGGGCCAATGAGGTGCTCTCCTTGACATGCATGGGAAGTCTATTCCATAGCATGGGCAGTCTCTGGGTTATGAACCTGTCCCTCCAGCACGTTCTGTTGATCGTGGTAATGAGGTTGAGGTCTCTGGAGCGTGTGGTGCGGAAGGATTGGATTTCTTTAGATGTAGCATTTCTAACAGACCTGAGTCAGACATGGCTTTGTAAGTCAAGTAGACATCGTCTCTAAATAGGCGATATGAGACAGAGAATAGTTGGAGTTTTTTAAGTCTGTCCATATAGGACAAGTGTTTAAGGCCTAGGATCCTCTTTGTGAGGTACTTTTGTGGCCTCTCCAGTTGTTGCAGGTGTCTAGTGAGGTACATGCCAAATGGGACATTGTACTCGATGACTGGCCTAATGAGGGAAGAGTAGAGGGAGACAATGACCTCTTTCTTCCTGGAATCAAAACCCTTAGTAATGAGATGTGCCACACAGAAGGACTTTCTGACCAATCTGGCAGTATGGTGGTGAAAACAGAGGTTGCTGTCAACCTGTGTTCCCAGATCTCTTATAACACCTTCTGTGTTCAGTGGACTACCATTGATGTGGTAGTTCATTGGAACTGGGTTTTTCCCAGAGGGGATGACGACACATTTTTTGGCATTGAGCTTAAGGCCATAGTTCTGACACCAGCTGTTGGTCTCTGTGAGGCCTTTATGTAGGATGTCAGCACCACTTGGGGAGTTAATAATGGCTTCCAACTTACAATCATCTGCGAACTTTGACAGAGTCCCTTTGTGTTGGACTGCACTTCTGAGAAGTAGAAACCAAACAGAAGAGGACCCAGGACCAATCCCTGTGGGACTCCACTCATGACTGGTCAGCAGTCTGACGTGAAGTCAGCTACTTTCACATTGTGGGCTCTATCTGTGAGCCAGTTTGCAACCCACCTAGTGATATAGGGGTTGATGCCTAGCTTAGTGAGTTTTTCTATGATTCCTAAGTGGGGAATGGTATCAAAAGCATTGGCCAGATCAAGGTAGGCTGTATGAACCACCTTGCCTTCATCCACAGCTCTGGTGACTGACTCAAATAAGTCAACCAAGTTGAGCAGGCATAATCTACCCTTCACAAAACTAAACTGTGTGGGATCAGGAGTTTGAAGTTTCCCTATATCCTTGTTTATTAGGTCCATGATGATGCGTTCCATAGCTTTGCGTATTAGACTTGTCAGGCTAATGGGGTGATAGTTCCCAGGGTCTGTAGTTGCTCCTCCTTTGTGGAGAGGGATGACTATAGCAGTGCGCCATTTGGTAGGGACAAAGCCTGAGGTGAGGCTGTGATTGAACAGGGCACACAGGTGAGGTGCCAGTTCACTCTGTAGTTCATGTGGAACACATCCAGGGATATTGTCAGGTCCCATAGAAGCTGTATTCTTGGCCTTGGACAGTGCTGTTTTAACCTGTGCAGCAGTAATACTGGGTGCCTGGCAATCTACTGGTATTGTGATTGGTCCATGGGGGGAGAGGGGTAAAGTTGGCACTGAATCTGTCGGCCAGTATATTGGCAATATCTGCTGGCTCATTATAGGAGGTACCATTGTGCAGTAACGCAGAGCAAATCTGGGTATTGCCGTGGAGGTTCTTTACATAACTATAGAAGGCCTTGTGGTTGTCTTTACTATCTGCTGCAATTCTGTTTTCATAGCTAGCTTTAGAGAATTTGATGAGGGATCTCAACTTTTTGTTGAGGCTGATAAGGAAGTTTTTCCAGTCTTGGGACTTCACTTTATTCTGCATCAGTTTCCTCCTTCTGTTGTAAAGTTTATTTATGGCAGGGGACCACCAGATTGGCTTCCTTTTTTTGGATGGGAGCATCTTGGTTCTATTGGGTATGGTAAGATCCATGCATTTGTGTACGTGTTCATACAGTGCATTGCTGTATGATTCAGTGGTCATGCAACTATTCACTGTTTGCATGGGTACCATAAAGTTAGCCACCTCTGTTCTTAGAAGCCCAAAGTTAGCTTTGGAGAAGTTTTTCATGGTGGTTACCTTTGCTGGGGCTGGGAGGGATGTGAATTTCCAAGGTGATTAGTTTGTGGTCGGATCTAACCAGGCAGGAGATGACTATTGGTGTAGAGCAATGGTCACCCATGTTAGTAATGACCAGGTTAAGGATGGTGCTACCTCTAGTGGGGGTAAGAATGAGCTGGTCCAGGGCATTGGAATTAATGAATTCCAGGAGACGTTGGGCAAGTGTATTGGTACATAAGTTGTTTTCCCATTTAATGTAGGGGTAGTTGAACTTGCCCAGTATGAGTGTATTAGGTTGGACCCTAATATTCTCCAGGGTGCTTAGGAATGTGGAGTGAGTGTCTTGGGAAATGGTTGGGGACCTATAACAGGCTACAACCTGAATTGCTGTCTTACACAAAGTTAGCTGCACCTAAAGTATCTCTGATGCATTATGTTGGGCTACCAGTCTGGAGGTCTGTGCATCCTTTATGAATATGGAAACACCACCACCTTTGGAGCTTCGATCCAAGTTCTGGGGCCGAAAGGTGTGGGATGAGTTATAGCCTGGTAGTGCAGGGGTGCTTTCTGCTGCCTTGTACCAGGTCTCTGTTATAGCACAAATGTTGATGTTCTCCATTTTAAGGAGTGCTTTGAGTGAGTGCATTTTGAGATTTAGACTTCTAGCATTGAGCAGCATGACCCTCAGATTGCATTTGTTTGTAGCTGTTACACTGGTAATTTGATCGTTGGAACGCTGCCTAAAAATGCACTACAGGGGTGGCAAGAGCTTTGGCCATTATCTGGAATCCCAGGGGTGACAGATGCAGGCCATCTCTGGCAAAGCATCGAGGTCTGTCAATCATGACATCCCAGGCAGACAGATACTGGATCCCCTTAGAATGACACCAAAAACTTAGCCAATTGTTGAAATCAATCATTTTCTGCTTGTACTGTGGTATCATTCTAGGTGATGGTAGGATGCTGCTCAGGGCTAGGGTCGTATCCACCTGGGCTACATAATCCAAGAGCTCCTCCATGTCTCTTTTCATATAGTCCAGGGGGGCACATCTCAGGTCATTCACACCCACATGTACAATGACAGAGTCATATTTGTACCTGTTGTTGGGGACCTGAGTGCATGCATTATATGGTGGATCCTGGCACCTGACAGGCAGCTGACTGTTACTTTCTCCTTATTCAACCTAGTGAGTGGGACATCAGTGTGCCTCACTATCGAGTCACCTATGACTAGTGTGCTGGGCATGCTGTTTTGCTTTAGGGGTTTTGGTTGCATGGTACACTGTATAGGAGAGGTACATGTCTTGAGATTAGTGTTGTCTTGTGGTGGTTGAGTGCATTTATGCCTTGGTGGTCTCTGCTGTTTAGGTAGATTTATATTGAGATCCGCCGTAAAGGTGGATGTGTGGTTTGTGTTTTTATGTGAAGGCAGTACTGGTGTGTGTTCTGGAGGGCTATGTGCTCCATGTGGTGTGGTGCAAGTGTTGACCTTTCCCTCTTGACCAGCTATCCCAGTCTTGGCTGGAGAGTGCGTGGCTTCCAGTTTGGCTATATAAGTGCATCTCTCGCAAGTCTGAGTTTTGGGAGGTAAGAAGAGAGGGTTGTCTGTGTACATGAGGCAGTTGCTATACTGCCTCAGGATGCCCAAGTTCACCTGGTTAAAAGGAGAAAGCACAGGGAACTGACCTTTAGACATGCCTGGAGGGGTGGGCATTAATAATAAGTATTGAAGCTGTTTACTTGTAGAATGTTTAGTGCTCGTAGCACTTTTGTGTGCTACAATAATTGCTACAAAAAGTCTTGTATGGTAAAGTGCTAGACTAATAAGCTAGTAAAAGTGCAGGAGAGGAAAGAACTAGCAGATCTAAGTGAAAAATTGAAGAGCAGACTTTGGCAGCTCTCAGAAGCTTACAAACAGTCCTGGATACAGCAAATCTCTATCTGGACTAGAATAGTTACAGGAAAGGCAGGAAACAAGCTTAGAATTATTATTATTAATTTTTTGTTACAGAAAAGCAGCTAAAACAGCACTAAAAACAATTCAAGTGCAGTACACGCTAGCACACTTGAGTGTGTTGCAATATTAAAGCAATTTATTCAAACTGTATTCTGAACTGAATTCAATTATTGTTTAATTCAACCCTGAACAGTTAAAAAGTGCCAAAAAATACACCAAGAAGCTAACTCAGTCAGAACACAAAGTAAAGTGGAAAGGGAGAAAGGAGAAACAGAAGATAATTCAAGGTTAAGGACCTAAGTGGGTTGGCCTATTCAAATGTACTCTCTGTATTAGGTAGAATGAGCTAATGGCACTAGAGTGGGATAGAACTGAACATATGGGACTGGTAGGAGTGTCTGAAATCAAAATATGATCTCACTGTACTCAGTTGAGTGAGCAAATGAGATGGACCCAGGAGGAGTGTTCCAACAGAAATTTACAGGAGGAGCGGGCAATTCCAAAGCCACCAAGATTAATACCACAACAAGAACAGGGAGGGAGGGCAGGAAACTAACTGCAGAGAGAAAAGAGATCACAATATTCAGTGAAGCAAATAAATAAAGAGAAAAATAAAATGCAGTACTATCTTTACCACAATATTCAATTAAACAAATAAACAGAAAAATAAAATACAGTACTATCTTATAACACTTCAAGTTTCTACTTAGCTTGTAATACAGTTGATGTAGGTATATAACAGCTAACCAAACAGCTCAAATATTCAGCTATTCAGCAGAAATAAATTCAGAGATATGTGACTAAGACTTATAAGCACAGAGAAACCCTGTAAGCTAAGAGTTCATAGCTTCATAGGTAGGTACTAGACTATCAGCCCTATGGCCTATATAAGCCTAGCCAAAAAAGTTCCCTGCCTTTTGCTACCCAAGAATTTATTTTCCTATGCCCCTGTCAAGCACAGCCAAAGAAGTGATCCCCGGTGTGAATTTTTTATTTCCCATCCAACTGTCAAGAGTTTTCTTAAAGAGGGCCAATGAGGAGCTTTGTTTGACATGAATGGGTAGTTTGTTCCAGAGCATGGGAAGTCTCTGGGACAGGAATCCATCCCTCCAGCATCTGCTGTTTATTATGGTGACAAGGTTCAGGTCCCTGGAGCTTGTGGCTCGGAGAGAATGGGTTTTTTTTAAGTGTAGCATGTCCAACAGGTCTGGTTTGATATAGCTTTGTATGTTAGGCAGAGCTCGCCTCTGAGTAGACGATATACGACGGAGTAGAGCTGGAGTTTTTTTAGATGGTCTGTGTATGGTATATGTTTGAGGCTGGTAATCCTCTTAGTGAGCTATTTCTGTGGCCTTTCTAGCTGTTGTAGGTGTCTTGTGAGGTACATGCCAAATGGGGCATTGTACTCTATAATGGGTCTGATGGATGAGTACAGAGGAACAATGACCTCTTTTTTTCTGGAGGAGAACCCCTTTGTGATGAGGTGTGCCAGTAGAAGGATTTCCTGACTACTGTGGTGATGTGATTATCAAAGGAGAGGCTACTGTCCACCTGTGTCACAAGGTATCTTATCACACTTTTGGTGTTTAGTAGGCTACCACCTATGTGATAACTTATGGGCACAGTGTTTATCCCAAAGGGGATGACAATGCACTTCTTGGCATTGAGCTTGAGGCCATGACTTTGACACCAAGCATCAGTCTCAGTGAGGCCCCTTTGTAGAATGTCCACATCATTAGGCAATTCTATTATGTCTCCTAGTTTGCAGTCGTCTGCGAACTTCATTAGCCAAAGACATGCTGTATTAGCCTGGACTTCTGAGAAGTAAATACCAACCCAGGACTGAACCCTGTGGTACTCCACTTGTCACTGATCTGAAGTCGGATTTGGAGTCAGCTACTTTCACTGTGTGGGTTCTGTCAGTGAACCAGTTGGCCACCCATCTTGTGACGTAGGGATTTATGCCTAGTCTAGTGAGTTTATCTATAATTCCAGAGTGGTGTATGGTGTCGAAAGCCTTGGTGAGGTCAAGATAGGCTGTGTGCACCACCTTACCCTCATCCATGGCTCTGATGACTGCTTCAAAGAAGTCAGTCAGGTTTAGGAAACATGATCTACCTTTTACAAACCCAAACTGAGTGGGGTCCAGAGTTTGGAGGTTACCTATGTCCTTGTTTATAAGCTCCAAGATGATATGTTCCATGGCCTTGCAGAACAGGCTCGTCAGGCTAAGGGGGTGGTAGTTCCCGGGATCCATGGTGGCATCCCCTTTGTGGAGTGGAATAACCGTCACTGTGTGCCATTCAGTAGGCATAATGCCTGAAGTGAGGCTATGATTGAACATGGTACTTAGGTGGGGTGCCATTTCATTCTGTAGTTCATGCAGAATGCAGCCTGGGATGTTGTCAGGTCTCATGAATGCCGTGTTCTTGGCTTTGGAGAGTGCGGTCATTACTTGTGTGTCCATGATTACAGGGGCTTTGCATTCTTCTGGTATAGAGATGGGCCCTTTGGTGGGGTGAGGGGGGGCTAAAGTTTGCACTGAATCTATCAGCCAGGATGTTGGCGATATCAGTTGGTTCTGTATATTTAGTGCCATTGTGCTGTAGCTCAGAGCAGATCTGAGTGTTACCATTGAGATTCTTGACATAGCTGTAGAATGCTTTGTGGTTGTTTTTAGAATCAGTGGTGATTTTATTTTCATAACTAGCTTTGGAGGATTTTATGAGGGATCTCAGCTTCTTACTGAGGCTGACCAGGAAGTTCCTGCAATCATGGGATTTTACTGTTTTTTGCAACAGCTTCCTCCTTCTGTTGTAGAGTTTGTTTATGGCAGGGATTCCTATTCCTTTTTTTTGGAGGATACCATCTTGGTTCTGTTGGGGATGGCACGATCCATGCACTCGTATATGTGCGTTTGTATAGGGTTCAGCAGTATTACTGCTGCTTTCCATCTGAATGGGTGTCGTGAAGTTTGTCACTTCTGTCTTAAGAGTCATGAAGTTGGCTTTGGAGAAGTTCAACACCGTGAACCATGATAGAAGACTAAGGCCAGGGGATAATAACTCACACAAATATTGTATAGCTAGAGAAATACTAACCTTAAAAGGGTAATGGCTCTTGACTTCTTAAAATATAAAATATTTTCTATTCACTTATATATAATTTCCTGTTAATAGGTTTTCTTGCTTCCTTTAACACCTGCTGTATGTACTCAGAAAAAGCACGTAAAGTTATTAAGACTCTATCATCCAGGCAGTTAATTGAAGTTGTTTTGAATTAGAATGTGTCAAACACTCCCTGTCCTTTGTGAGTATGTCCAATCCATGAGTACGCTTGTGGTAATTACCCCTGGCCATTTCCAAAAGAAGAAAAAACTACAGCTGCTTGGGCTAAAAGAGACCCCACAATGGTATGTGGGGAGTCCTTCTGAATCTTCAGAATGACCTGCATATCAGTGCAAAGGGTAGAAAAGCAAAAAGTCACATTCCTCTCTAAGGAAAACAGAATATAACTGGTTTCCATTCCTTTTTACATGGAATCCTGGTGAAGAATTTTGCTGTGAATAGAGGCAATTAGATCAATCTGAGATATTCCCACAGCTGGATCAGTTCGTGGAAGATCCCCCCTTTCAGTTTCCATTTATGTGGGTCTATTTTGGTCTTGCTGAGCTTGTCTGCCACAAAGGTATGCTCTGATGAGATGCAAGATAGCAGTAGAGAGAGAGAGAGAGAGAGAGAGAGAGAGAGAATGTGCTATAAAGCTATATCCCAGGCTACTATGTGGCCAGTCTGCATACAGAGTAATTTTTGTTTCTTTCTGCTTGTTTATGTAACACATCACTGTGTCTGTAACTACTTGTAAAGGTCCTTGTACCCATGGATGACTCAGAGAGTTGAGAGAGGTTATTAAGGCCAACATCTCTTTTATGTTTATGTTGATATATGCTCTAATTCAAATATTGGTGCAAGCACCTTTATTGTTGAGTGAGGTTTGATCAATGTCTGTTTCACCAAACCAGGTTTAATGAAACTTGGATCAACAAGCATCTAAAGCAGGGAAAACCGGACTTCTGCTACTGC
>NC_056751.1:751816954-751824454 GCF_019279795.1 Protopterus annectens
GAAGTCAGAAACTTACATATCCGAGTCAAAAGAAGTCAGATATCACAAATATGAACGCATTTTATAGAAATGCATACACACATTAATGTTTAAGATTTTTCAACTTCAGTATACTGTTTAAAGATATTGTCTCATTCAAACCCGGGTAAAACATTGCCCCAGTACGTATTTGCCAACTTAACTCAAGTTGCTCAAGTAAAAGTGTAAGCGGGCCCCCCCCCCCCCGACTATCATCAACAACTGAATCAATTGCTTTGAACAAAAATGAATGTTGTGGATAGGAAATAATGTGTCTAGCCAGTGCATTGTCTCTGTTAAGGGTCTTTATTTTATATAGATGTTCGTATACTCGTTCTTTTAACCTTCTATCCGTTTTACCGATGTAAAACGCTGCACAGCATTGACACTGAGCTACATAAACCACAAACTTGGACTGACAAGTGTACTTCAATTTGATTTTAAAACTGATATTTTTAACTTCAATGTCTTGTCCTGTACTCATGTATTTACAGTAGTTACACATTTGGCATTTGTACATGCCACACTTCCACTGTGGGGTGGTTTTTTATGTTGTAATAATTCCTTTAAATTAGTCCCCCTCTTGTAAATAATCCAGGGTTTGCTTTTGACCTTGTAAAAAAGGTGAGGATCTCTCCTAATTATTTCCCAATTTTTGTTCAAAATTGACATAATTTCCCTTGCATTACTACTATAGGGTGTTATTAAATTCCATGCTTCTTTTTGATGTAATTCTTTGTCACTTATTATAACACTTTGTAAACCAATGGACAAAATGGGTTTATACAACCCCTGTTCTCTCTTGTATTTTAATTCTTCCAGTAGACACTCAAAAAAGTCTACTGGATAACCTCTCCTGACAAACATTGACCTCAAATTATTACATTCATCCATGAAATCCTGGTCCAACGTGACCATACAGGCAGCTCTCACAAGTTGGTCCTTCACCACTGATTTCTTTTGGTGCCATGGATGGCAACTGCTAAAATGTAAGAAAGAGTTTGAATATGTGGCCTTTCTATAAATTTTCGCTACATATGCATTCCTTTCCATATCTTTAGTAAGATCCACATCCAAGTATGAAATCCTGGTCATTTCAAATACATAAGTAAAGGAAAGGAAAACTGTAGTGTTGTTAAGGTAATCTACTAGTTTACTAGCTGCTTCCTTATTTCCTTCAAAAATTATAAAAATATCGTCCAAAAATCGTGTGTAGAACTGGATGTACTGTTTCACTTCTTGTTTACCAAAGATAAATTCTTGTTCCCATGAGGCCATTACCAAATTGGCATAACTTGCCCCACAGGGTGACCCCATAGCTACACCGGTCTTTTGAACATATAATTTATCATTACATAAAATAAAATTATTATACAAGATTATGTCAAGTATTTCCTCTATTAAAGCCACCTCATCACAGGCTACAATATCTTTAAACAGTATACTGAAGTTGAAAAATCTTAAACGTTAATGTGTGTATGCATTTCTATTTGACTCGGATATGTAAGTTTCTGACTTCTTAGTTGACTAAGCAATATCATATTTTGAGAGTCAATAGAATAATTTGAGATATAGTATTGTTAGTATATGTATGTTTGTATATATTTCTATCACCATTACAGGTAAAAATTCTGAAGGAAGGGAAGGGTTGAGATGTTCTAAAATATTGTCAGTCATATTTGTTTTAAAAAAATGTTTTAAGTGGCAATAATGTGGATGTGCCTTTAAGACACAAGATTTTAATTAGAACTGTCATGTGACAAAAAGGGTGTGTATATACTGCTTGTGTTGACGTTTGTTCAGTTTCTGATGAAGTCTTGCCACATGTGCAAGACGAAAAGCTCTTCATTAAACTGAAAGAGAATTAAACAGAGAATTTGTTTTGGTGTTTCCAAGCTGTCTTTTTGTTTTTCACTAGTTTGTCTTACTTTGGTTCCTGTCTGTGAGTGTTTGTGGGTGACAGTTAGGGTAAGGTTAGGTAAGGGGATAGTTTCAATGTTCTTGTGTGAGTGTTTGTGGGTGACAATTAGGGTAAGGTTAGGTAAGGGGATAGTTTCAATGTTCTTGTGTGTGATTGTTTGTGGGTGACAGATAGGGTAAGGTTAGGTAAGGGGATAGTTTCTATGTTCTTGTGTGTGATTCTTTGTGGGTGACAGTTAGGGTAAGGTTAGCTAAGGGGATAGTTTCAATGTTCTTGTGTGTGATTGTTTGTGGGTGACAGGGTAAGGTTAGGTAAGGGGATAGTTTATATGTTCTTGTGTGTGATTGTTTGTGGGTGACAGTTAGGGTAGGGTTAGGTAAGGGGATAATTTCAATGTTGTTGTGTGTGATTGTTTGTGGGTGACAGTTAGGGTAAGGTTAGGTAAGGGGATAGTTTCAATGTTCTTGTGTGTGATTGTTTGTGGGTGACAGGGTAAGGTTAGGTAAGGGGATAGTTTAAATGTTCTTGTGTGAGTGTTTGTGGGTGACAATTAGGGTAAGGTTAGGTAAGGGGATAGTTTCAATGTTCTTGTGTGTGATTGTTTGTGGGTGACAGTTAGGGTAAGGTTAGGTAAGGGGATAGTTTCAATGTTCTTGTGTGTGATTCTTTGTGGGTGACAGGCTAAGGTTAGGTAAGGGGATAGTTTCAATGTTCTTGTGTGTGAGTGTTTGTGGGTGACAGTTAGGGTAGGGTTAGGTAAGGGGATAGTTTAAATGTTCTTGTGTGAGTGTTTGTGGGTGACAATTAGGGTAAGGTTAGGTAAGGGGATAGTTTCAATGTTCTTGTGTGAGTGTTTGTGGGTGACAATTAGGGTAAGGTTAGGTAAGGGGATAGTTTCAATGTTCTTGTGTGTGATTGTTTGTGGGTGACAGATAGGGTAAGGTTAGGTAAGGGGATAGTTTCTATGTTCTTGTGTGTGATTCTTTGTGGGTGACAGGGTAAGGTTAGGTAAGGGGATAGTTTCAATGTTCTTGTGTGTGATTGTTTGTGGGTGACAGGGTAAGGTTAGGTAAGGGGATAGTTTATATGTTCTTGTGTGTGATTGTTTGTGGGTGACAGTTAGGGTAAGGTTAGGTAAGGGGACAGTTTCAATGTTCTTGTGTGTGATTGTTTGTGGGTGACAGTTAGGGTAGGGTTAGGTAAGGGGATAATTTCAATGTTGTTGTGTGTGATTGTTTGTGGGTGACAGTTAGGGTAAGGTTAGGTAAGGGGATAGTTTCAATGTTCTTGTGTGAGTGTTTGTGGGTGACAGTTAGGGTAAGGTTAGGTAAGGGGATAGTTTCAATGTTCTTGTGTGAGTGTTTGTGGGTGACAGGGTAAGGTTAGGTAAGGGGATAGTTTCAATGTTATTGTGTGAGTGTTTGTGGGTGACAGTTAGGGTAAGGTTAGGTAAGAGGATAGTTTCAATGTTCTTGTGTGTGATTGTTTGTGGGTGACAGGGTAAGGTTAGGTAAGGGGATAGTTTCAATGTTTTTGTGTGAGTGTTTGTGGGTGACAGTTAGGGTAAGGTTAGGTAAGGGGATAGTTTCAATGTTCTTGTGTGAGTGTTTGTGGGTGACAGGGTAAGGTTAGGTAAGGGGATAGTTTCAATGTTATTGTGTGAGTGTTTGTGGGTGACAGTTAGGGTAAGGTTAGGTAAGAGGATAGTTTCAATGTTCTTGTGTGTGATTGTTTGTGGGTGACAGGGTAAGGTTAGGTAAGGGGATAGTTTCAATGTTCTTGTGTGAGTGTTTATGGGTGACAGTTAGGGTAAGGTTAGGTAAGGGGATAGTTTCAATGTTCTTTTGTGTGAGTGTTTGTGGGTGACAGGGTAAGGTTAGGTAAGGGGATAGTTTCAATGTTCTTGTGTGAGTGCTTGTGGGTGACAGGGTAAGGTTGGGTAAGGGGATAGTTTCAATGTTCTTGTGTGTGATTCTTTGTGGGTGACAGTTAGGGTAAGGCTAGGTAAGGGGATAGTTTCAATGTTCTTGTGTGAGTGTTTGTGGGTGACAGTTAGGGTAAGGTTAGGTAAGGGGATAGTTTCAATGTTCTTGTGTAAGTGTTTGTGGGTGACAGTTAAGGTAAGGTTAGGTAAGGGGATAGTTTCAATGTTCTTGTGTGAGTGTTTGTGGGTGACAGGGTAAGGTTAGGTAAGGGGATAGTTTCAATGTTCTTGTGTGAGTGTTTGTGGGTGACAGTTAAGGTAAGGTTAGGTAAGGGGATAGTTTCAATGTTCTTGTGTGAGTGTTTGTGGGTGACAGGGTAAGGTTAGGTAAGGGGATAGTTTCAATGTTCTTGTGTGTGATTGTTTGTGGGTGACAGTTAGGGTAAGGTTAGGTAAGGGGATAGTTTCAATGTTCTTGTGTGAGTGTTTGTGGGTGACAGTTAGGGTAAGGTTAGGTAAGGGGATAGTTTCAATGTTCTTGTGTGAGTGTTTGTGGGTGACAGTTATGGTAAGGTTAGGTAAGGGGATAGTTTCAATGTTCTTGTGTGTGATTGTTTGTGGGTGACAGGGTAAGGTTAGGTAAGGGGATAGTTTCTATGTTCTTGTGTGTGATTGTTTGTGGGTGACAGTTAGGGTAAGGTTAGGTAAGGGGATAGTTTCAATGTTCTTGTGTGAGTGTTTATGGGTGACAGTTAGGGTAAGGTTAGGTAAGGGGATAGTTTCAATGTTCTTGTGTGAGTGTTTATGGGTGACAGTTAGGGTAAGGTTAGGTAAGAGGATAGTTTCAATGTTCTTGTGTGAGTGTTTATGGGTGACAGTTAGGGTAAGGTTAGGTAAGGGGATAGTTTCAATGTTCTTGTGTGTGAGTGTTTGTGGGTGACAGTTAGGGTAAGGTTAGGTAAGGGGATAGTTTCAATGTTCTTGTGTGAGTGTTTGTGGGTGACAGGGTAGGGTTAGGTAAGGGGATAGTTTCAATGTTCTTGTGTGTGAGTGTTTGTGGGTGACAGTTAGGGTAAGGTTAGGTAAGAGGATAGTTTCAATGTTCTTGTGTGTGATTGTTTGTGGGTGACAGGGTAAGGTTAGGTAAGGGGATAGTTTCAATGTTTTTGTGTGTGATTCTTTGTGGGTGACAGGGTAAGGTTAGGTAAGGGGATAGTTTCAATGTTCTTGTGTGAGTGTTTGTGGGTGACAGTTAGGGTAAGGTTAGGTAAGGGGATAGTTTCAATGTTCTTGTGTGAGTGTTTGTGGGTGACAGTTAAGGTAAGGTTAGGTAAGGGGATAGTTTCAATGTTCTTGTGTGTGTGTGTTTGTGGGTGACAGTTAGGGTAAGGTTAGGTAAGAGGATAGTTTCAATGTTCTTGTGTGAGTGTTTGTGGGTGACAGTTAGGGTAAGGTTAGGTAAGGGGATAGTTTCAGTGTTCTTGTGTGAGTGTTTGTGGGTGACAGTTAGGGTAAGGGGTAGGTAAGGGGATAGTTTTAGTGTTGTGCATGTGCATCATGTGTGACTGTGTGTCTGAGCGTGTTGTTTAATGATGCTGTTACGAAAAGGGTTTTCATATGTTAATGTATCGGGTTAGGGTTAACACACATGAGAAAAGTGGAGTGGGGGTCTTTTTCTGAATTATCCCTCTACCTAGGCAGCCTTACCTTAAAGGAATAACAAATGGCATCAAAATTCACATGTTACCATTATCCAGATTTCATATGAGAGTGTCTCAGTGGACTCTACATATACGGAGGCCTCTTGGATCAACCCATCCGCTATCCAAAACTTACCACAGGTATGTTCAGTGGTCAGTCAATTGTCCTTTTTCCTCCCCTTCCACTGGTTACTGTCACCATGGATGCATCTTTCCTGGGTTAGGGCATCATTGTCTGAGATAGGCAATCCATGAGTCCTCCTTCCACATAGGTATCTAACACATGACAGTGGTCCTCCTAGTGTTGCAGGATTTTCGCGAACACTCCCCAGGTGCAATCACCATACATTCTGCCTAGATGTCAGTAACATGGTACATCAGCAAATGAGGGAAACAGGTCTTATCCCTTGTGTCAAGAAGGAATGAGGCCGTAGGGATGGACAATATATTGCCACAGTGTAGCAGGCAGTTGCAACTCATAAAAAAGTTAAAGCAAGAACTCAATATGCCCATTGAGTATAAGAATGTGATGGGATAAAAATAGTGACACACATAGATATTTAGAATCAAACCCAAGTGAAGGAAATTAACATAGAAGTTACAAAAGAGGTTATAACCTGACTGCGGTTAAATAGTTTGGTTGGGGGTTAGCATAATGGTTAAAGTGTTTACCTCAGAAACATAACATAGAGGGTTTGACTCTTATATTTGAAAGGGACATTGGCTAGGCTTAAAATGGCCTAAAGGACAGCTAACCTAGTACTTACCTATAAACCTGTAGTAAAAAGGATTCTGTTTGTTACCAGAAATCTTTCCCAGTGGCGTGGCCAAGGATGAACACAGGATAGCAGCAGATTTCTTCAGCTCCACCAATTTCATTACATTGACAGGAATTAATTACTTAAAAAAATTAATTCTTGAAGTAATTTTCTTTCTAAATATGTTTGTTTTATATAGTTCTTGAACTATATCTAAAAAAGAAAGGAAATCTTAATAATATTCCTGTCAGAAATTACTTCGGAAATTTTCCTGTCAGTTTATCAGTCTGAAATGAGTTCCAGTAAGACAAATTCTCAAGACTCCAGCATCAAGAAAGAACTTCAGTCTCTGATAATTATAGTCCAGCAACTTACTGCTAAGATGGATAAAATGGATGCTAAAATAGACACTTTCATAGAAAAAACTACAAAACAAATAGACTTGTTACATATGGACCTGCAACAACAGAAGATCCAGATGACAGGCATAGAAGAAGCTGTGAATGACATGGAAAATAAAATACAAGAAGAGGAAATCAACATTGAGTTTCTGCTGAAACAAAATACACATTTACAAACAAAGCTGGATGACCTGGAAAATAGATCTAGGCACAATAACATTAGGATTTTTGGACTGCCAGAAAATATTGAAGGTAACAATATTACTTCTTTTTAACAACATGGCTCCCTAAAACTTTAGATTTACCAGAAGCATTCTCTTTTGGTATCGAAAGAGCACATAGATCTATAGCTAATACTAACTCTAACAAAAACTATCCTAGATCAGTTATAGTTAGATTTCTATCATCTTTTGATAAAGAGATGGTTCTTAAATCTGCTTGGGCTAAAGCTCCTGTTAAGTTTAATGAGACAACTGTGCGTTTTGACAATGACTATTCTTCCATGGTAATTGCTAAAAGAAAAGTTTTTCTGCCACTAATAAGGGAGCTTAAAAAGCACAGTTTAAAACATACCTTCTGTTTCCTGCCAAGCTTAAAATCTTCCATCCTGATGGTCCTAAGGTCTTCGATGATTTAGACTCTGCTTTACTGTTTGTCAAAGAAAAAGGATTTTGGATAAAATAGAAGAAATGGAATGGGCTAGTTCTTCATTAAAGAGATTGGCAACTGAAGCTTCCTGGAAGACTTCAGAGAAGAAGAAGAGACTAAAAACAAATGA
>NC_056751.1:751829454-751963394 GCF_019279795.1 Protopterus annectens
TCAAGAAACTGAATACACTAATGTTAAATTTCTTATGGGCACCTAATAGACCTAGGATTGCATTAAAGAAACATACTAATAGCTGGTCTCAAGGGGTATTTCTTTTCCAGACTTTAATTTATATATTATCTCTTCTATTATAAAAGTTATTACTTTATTAATAGATCGGTCATATGTCAAAATGGAAAGATTATTGGGAGCTAATTAGTATGCACTTCATGAAAATCTCCCTAACACATAAAAATATGATTATAAATAACTCCATGTTGTGGTTGCTAAAGGAATTTTGTACTTCACCTATTACACCTAAACATATGGTCTGTTACCCATTAAATATTATTATTAGTTATCGTAACTTTATATTCATGCACCCTAAGTATAGGGAATGGAATTTTATTGTATTCCCTATAATTTATACTCAGGGTATGCTTATGTCATCTACTTCTGAAGGAGCTCATTTAGCTATAGATAATAATCTAAAATACTGGTATCAGCTGATATCTGATAATAAAGTTAAAAATCTAGATTTCTTAAAACAAGAATTTGATCTAAGAGAAACTTGCTGGTTAGAGGTTCAGATCTTTAGACAACATCTCATTGATAGAATAGATCTAATGTCTATAACAGTTAAAGAATCTATTCCAAAACTGATTGATTACTTGATAATAAATTTACAGCATAAAGTTTCTGATAAAGGTAAACTTTCATATATACATAAAATTATCAGACAAGAAACTTTTACAATGTAGATTCATACTGGAATTATTTCACCTCTATTAATGGGGACCCACCAACTCAACAAGATAAACAATATATATTGGAATCTGCTTATAGAACTACATCTTCCATTGTCTGGAGACTTTATACATGGAAATTTTTACATAGATCTTTTTATACACCTTTGATGATGAATAAAATTAATAATAAAGATAATCTATGTAAGAGATGTAATGTAGAAATTAATGCTGACTGGGCTCATATGTTTTATGACTGTATGAAGTTGAAAGAATACTGGAAGTCAATTAATGAATTTTTGCAGGCTCTTTTTACAGATAATTTCATTATTTCTAAGTCTCTTATATTATTCAACACACCGGTACCTTAATGTGTTAAAAAGATTAAGCTTCCCTTGTTATGGTCTATCCTAGCAGTGGCTAGGAAAATAATAACTAGAAATTGGATTTCAGATACACCTCCTTCGTTCAATGAATTTAACAATGTTATGAATATAATGTGTCATATGGAAATAAGCACAATTAGAATGAGAACAACTAGAAAAACATCACATTTTATTGTATGGGATAATTTACAAAATTTGTTAAAAAAATTCTAATTTCAATAGCACAGTATTTTAGTTTAATTAATTGATCTGATTGTAGTGGATGTCTTTGTAAATACTTTAGTTGTTTTGTTGAATATTATAATAATACCTATTTTTAATTATTTGTATAAAATTGTTATGATATTTCTCTTATATGTTAAAACAATAAACTTGTTTTGAAAAAAAAGAAATCTTTCCCAGTGGCCCAACAACAGAAACCAAATACTGTAACATATGTCAGCTTGATATCTGAATGTGAACAGATACAAAACTCTCAAGAAAACATGGTAAAATGTTTGCTTTAATGCTTTTCCATGGCAATTCACTTATGTCACCAACCTGGACCTGCAGGCAGAGCTATTCCCTATTAGGTTCAGGTGTTTTAAATCATGCAGCAATTGGCTGCAATTCATGAAAGGGGTGGGGATTTGGGCAGGAAGAGCCCTACAAAGATCGCAGCTGAAGAGCAGTTTGTTCGTAGCACTTCTACAGCCACATGAAAGTAAGATTGATATTTGTCTTTTTTTGTTCTAACAGCCAAGCCAGCCAGCCAGCTACAGAACCAGCCATCCATTCATCCAGCCATCCATTCAGTCATCCAGTCAACCAGCCACCCATCCAGCCATTCATCCAGCCAGCTAGCTACTCCAGCAGCCCACCAGCTAGCCACACAGCAGCCAGTCAGCCAGCTGTTGTACCCATAACTGCATCTCCTTCACTCCTGTGGTGATGTCATAGTAGAGGGTGTGGACAGTGTCATATTAACCACACTCCCATGTCCCACTTTAGCCATCTTAAAAGATAGCAACCCTAAAAGAAAGGTCAATAACTTCTGTAATCAAAGAACAGCTGGGGTCAGCTAGTTTTCTTCACAGACTGCCTTATTACCCACATATTCTAACCACTTCATTGGCTATATAAACCTCAGATGTCTGATTGCAATCAGTAGAGTCAGCCTAAAGTGAAATGGAGCCCTATTAAAAGGAGTCCGCAGTGTTTTCTCCTCCTTCTCAATGCTCCACCCAGTTCCCCTCATCCTGTCCTCCGAACACCATTTTGACTTGTTTTTTTTTTTTTTTTTTTTTGCATACTTCATGCTATCTTTTATCTTTTTCCACTTTTCTTTTATCACATTTAACTGTCAAAGGATGTACTATAATAACTGTAAAAAGTTGCTGAATTGAGCTGGGTATCTGGAAGCTGCTGGACTCCCAGAAGACATAGGGGGTTCTAGTTGCTTTGAGGTATAATTTAGAGCTTCTTTTGCAACCTTGTGCTATAGGGATGGCCTGAACATGAACGAACACAGGCATATGAAGAACACAAAGCACATAAACGTTGCAAAATCAGTTCCCCTTACATTTTCATCTTACAAAACTTCATCAGATAGGCATATACTGTCCAGGTGGTCATGCTAAATACCCTTTCAAATTAAAATTAACCAATGAAAAACATTCATCTATTTACTCTATAATGCAATGTATGTAGTTTAAAATGAAATATATGAAAGCAGTCTTCAAATGTTATTATATAAAGTGCATCAAATGGGGTGTGTATATTTAAAATCCACACTATAAATATTATCCACTTAAAATACTTAAAATCTCATGATTTAAGACAATAAATATTTTTGAAAAACATATATAAAAACCATATGTAAGAACCAATGGAATGGAATGGCACCATCTAGTGGAGAATGCAAGAATCAAATAACATATAAATAATCACATAAATAAATTAAACAGACTGTCTAAAATGTTTATATAAATATAGTATTATCTAAAATTAATTTAAAATAGAACAGCTGTGACTTAATAACATTGTCATTCTGAAGCTGTTGTTTACAGTTTAGCAGATCTAAGCTTTAAAACTGGCTTTAAAGATACCATGTTGTTTAACCCTGGGTGGTTACTGGCATCCAGCACTACTTGCCAGTATAACTCCCTGTAATCAAGCCGGGTCTCCCAGGGTCCACCCCTGGGGTCTGTGGGTACAACTTCTATTACAAAGAATTTATACTCAGCATTTTCATATACTTGTGAATGTTTGAACAGGGAGTTGGTGTCATTTTTCTTTCTTCTATCATATCCATGCTCGTACATTCTTTGTTTTAACCTTCTTTCTGTCTTACCCACGCAGAAGGAGTTACATACACCACACAAAGCAATATATATCACACCTGTGGTATTACAATTTGCAAACCCTTTTGTCGTTATATGCTTGTTTCTACATTTCAAATATAAAACATCACCACTCCAGATGTTACAACATTGAGGGCAATTGCCACACTTCTGTGTTCCTTTTTTGTTACTAGAACAAGTACCATAATTCTGGTTATGTGAACCTCCTTCTAATATATTTTTTGATGTTTCAGCCTTTTTATATACATATTTGAGTGGTTTATCAAATAAAAAATGTAGATCTGATAACTTAGCAAACCTGTTCCACTCATTGATTATAACCCTCTTCACCAAGTTGCTGTCTCCATTGTATGTAATGACTAGGGGAGATTGAAAATTACCTCGGTCATCTCCAGCATCTTTGTTGAGGGTGGCCGTGTCCAGAGAAGAAAGAGTTTTACCCAAAATGGGGCCCTAGCCTCCATAACCCCTGTTAAAACTTCAGACAACAAGTCACAAGGATAACCTCTAGCCTTAAACGTTTCCATAATACTTTTACACTCACTCTGAAAGTCTTGGTCATCCAAGGTGATTCTACTAGCCCTCACCAACTGACCTTTTATTACCCCTCTTTTCTGGTAAGGGGGGTGGGTGCTAGTGTAGTGTAAATAGGAATTAGAAAACATATGTTTCCTATATATTCTGGATTTAAAACCATTACCAAACCTCTGTATATTAACATCTAAATAATACAACTCAGTGTTACTTGTTTGATGTGTAAACTGTAAAAAATTAGTTGTTTTTGTGATGTTTTCCAGAAATTCTAAGAATTTGTTGTCCGTGTTGTTCCAAAAAAGGCATATATCATCAAGAAAATGCCTGTAAAAATTCCAATAGTTCTTAACATCTGACGTGAAAATATATTTAGTCTCCCAGTATAAAAGAATAATGTTCGCGTATGTTTGGGCACAGTGTGCCCCCATTGCTACTCCCCTCAATTGTTTGTAGTATTCACCCCTGAAAGAATATAAAGTTATTCTTCAGGACTAAATACATTAAAACTATACAAGTACGAAACACATTAAAGGGATTAGCTTTACTCTCAGCTAAAAATTCTTCAAACCATAATAGGCCTACATTATGTGGAATACATGTAAATAGGTCTACTACATCCAATTTAATGAAACTCTGTGTATTTTCTTGTTTGGTGTTATCAATACGTCTTAAAAAATCCCAGGAGTCCTTTAAAATGTTTGCTTGTTCAACACTATGTTTTTTAGTTTTGAATCTATGTATTTAGCTAAAGGTGTAGTTACTGATCCTTCAGCCGAAACAATGGGCCTGAGTGGTGGGTCTGAGGTGTTTTTGTGCACCTTGACTATACAAAAAATCGAGGGGACTCTGGGTTTTTCAACCTTTAAGAAATTGTGTGTGTCCATATCCATGAGCCCCTCCAGGAATAAATCATTTAAACACGTAAATATTTTCTTATAAGCAGTGTTGACTTCATTCAAGGATACTCTGGCATAAGTTTCTTCATTAATTAAATTAATTTTACATAACACTATACTTATATAAACATTTTAGACAGTCTGTTTAATTTATTTATGTGATTATTTATATGTTATTTGATTCTTGCATTCTCCACTAGATGGTGCCATTCCATTCCACTGGTTCTTACATATGGTTTTTATATATGTTTTTTAAAAATATTTATTGTCTTAAATCATGAGATTTTAAGTATTTTAAGTGGATAATATTTATAGTGTGGATTTTAAATATTTATACACACCCCATTTGATGCACTTTATATAATAACAGTTCAAGATTGCTTTCATATATTTCATTTTAAACTACATACATTGCATTATACAGTTAATAGATTAATGTTTTTCATTGGTTAATTTTAATTTGAAAAGGTATTTAACATGATCACCTGAACAGTATATGATATGATGAAGTTTTGTAAGACGAAAATGTTAGGGGAACTGATTTTACAACGTTTATGTGCTTTGTGTTCTTCATATGCCTGTGTTGTCTGTGCTTTGGAACAAACTTTTCTGTTGAGTGGACCAGCTGGTTTCCGGTGCCTTTACACAGTTTAATGGTCATTTTTTGGGCACTTCTACCACTTCTTTTCGTTTATTAGATGGCCTGAACATGACTCATGAGTATGGAATAAACTGAGTCTTTTTTTCCTTCAAGGAAGAAATAAGTTGTGTCCAATGCTTAATATTCAAATCTGAAAAATAGCAATTTCTAATAAAATAAGAAGACAAATTGTTGTAGAGATACATAAATCATATACCACAAAAAATGCTGTCACCTTCTGTGTACCTCTGTTATTAGACTAAGATGAAAGTGAAAGAAAAATGGCAATAAATCTATATTTTAACTTGTTGGTGTAATTCAGATACACAGCATACCTCCCACCCTTATCATGGGAGCACACCCAGCTCCTATGCATTCCTCTGATGTTAGACTAGGATGAAAATGAAAAAACAAATGGTTACAGTGAAATATTTCAACTTGTTGCAATGTGTGTGTGTGTGTGTGTGTGTGTGTGTGTGTGTGTGTGTGTGTGTGTGTGTGTGTGTGTGTGTGTGTGTGTGTGTGATCGACTTTTGAAAAGCCGACCATGGGGAACTGCTATCTCCATACAGTGCAGAATGGGAAAATTTCCCTGTTCCATACTGTAGTGCGATCTCGGATTTGGTATATTTAAGTTACGGGGGTGGGGGGGAGCAAGCCCCCACTGGGGGGGCAGGAGTGCTTACCGCCCTGCTAACAGTTTTACGGTAAGTGTTCATTGTTTTATTGTGTTTATTTTACATGGTTGGCTTTCCAAAAGTCAATCATATTGTCTCAGCCATTTGAAAGTCGACTTTATGAAAAGTCAACCATGTAAAGTAGACTCACATATATATATATATATATATATATATATATCTACACACACACACACACACACACACACACACACACACACACACACACACACACACACCGACACATACACATATATGCACCACACTTACAAAGGACACTTACCTGTATATAGTGTATATAGTCTGATGTTTTCTTGAGGAAAAAGTGAAAAAATAATGATCACAATAATGTATTCCAACATGTTGCTCCTTGACGGCATGCTGCCCCTGGACATGTTATAGTGATTTTCAGTGTACACAGCTCTGAGGTCTGAATATGATGAAAGTTAAAGAAATAAAGACTGCACCATCCCCAGCCCCCAGACAACCTATAGTGACATTCAGTGCACACCTCTCAGCAGGGCTGTTTTTAAACTAAGTGGAGCCCAGGGCAGATTGTGAGGGTGGTAGCTCTATTACAGTAGTGTCAAAAGCTCCTTATATAACTAGGTGTTTGGGAACATTGCATCCCCCCGTCCAGAAGTTGTAAGGGTCTACATGTTCTGTGATGCATTTTATGCATTATTTTTTAAGAAAGTTGCTTGTTATCTGTTCTTTTTACTGTTAGCCAGAAGGATGTAATGTCCACACCCAAATTTGTGTATGACTACATTTTAAAACTGGTGATATTACTTTCTACATGTGCCTACACTTTTTGATACTGCTTCAAACTAGTAGGGTCTATCACAAGATGAAAATACACACACACACACACACACACACACACACACACACACACACACACACTGCAACAGTTCATCTACAGCATGTCTTTGAGGTGTTGGAGGAAACCAGGGAAACTGGATAAAGCCAAGACAGAGAGAGGGAGGACATGCAGACTCCACACACAAGAAATCACAGCCAGGAACTCAATGAGAAAACCAAATATTGTGAGATGGTGATGTTCCTTGCTGAATAATGTGCCACTGATTACTTTCCAGCACACACATCCTGCGTAGACTGCCAAAGATAGCAGCTAATTATGTAAAATGCTGATTTTTATTTAATTTATTTTATATTACATTTGTTTACCAGGAAAGTCTGACTCGACAAGTTGCCTGTTTTCAGCAGAGGGCCACGGAGAAAAGTTCAGTTTACCTAACAATAGTACATTATAAAAAATGTGGCAGAATGAATTTGCTATACAGAGGTGCTTACTCTATTCATTATAGTATTTACATTTATTGTACATTCATACTATAATCATACTGCATTCTAGAATTTACATTCATAGTACATTGTTATTATACAGAGTTACATTCATAGTATATTGTTATTATACAGAGTTACATTCAGAGTACATTGTTATTATACAGAGTTACATTCATAGTACATTGTTATTATACAGAGTTACATTCATAGTACATTGTTATTATACAGAGTTACATTCAGAGTACATTGTTATTATACAGAGTTACATTCAGAGTACATTGTTATTATACAGAGTTACATTCATAGTACATTGTTATTATACAGTTACATTCGTAGTACATTGTTATTATACAGAGTTACATTCGTAGTACATTGTTATTATACAGAGTTACATTCATAGTACATTGTTATTATACAGTTACATTCATAGTACATTGTTATTATACAGAGTTACATTCATAGTACATTGTTATTATACAGAGTTACATTCGTAGTACATTGTTATTATACAGAGTTACATTCATAGTACATTGTTATTATACAGAGTTACATTCGTAGTACATTGTTATTATACAGAGTTACATTCATAGTACATTGTAATTATACAGTTACATTCATAGTACATTGTTATTATACAGAGTTACATTCATAGTACATTGTTATTATACAGAGTTACATTCGTAGTACATTGTTATTATACAGAGTTACATTCATAGTACATTGTTATTATACAGTTACATTCATAGTACATTGTTATTATACAGAGTTACATTCATAGTACATTGTTATTATACAGTTACATTCATAGTACATTGTTATTATACAGAGTTACATTCATAGTACATTGTTATTATACAGAGTTACATTCGTAGTACATTGTTATTATACAGAGTTACATTCATAGTACATTGTTATTATACAGTTACATTCATAGTACATTGTTATTATACAGAGTTACATTCATAGTACATTGTTATTATACAGAGTTACATTCGTAGTACATTGTTATTATACAGAGTCACATTCATAGTACATTGTTGTTATACAGAGTTACATTTGTAGTACATTGTTATTATACAGAGTTACATTCATAGTACATTGTAATTATACAGTTACATTCATAGTACATTGTTATTATACAGAGTTACATTCATAGTACATTGTTATTATACAGAGTTACATTCAGAGTACATTGTTATTATACAGTTACATTCATAGTACATTGTTATTATACAGTTACATTCATAGTACATTGTTATTATACAAAGTTACATTCATAGTACATTGTTATTATACAGAGTTACATTCGTAGTACATTGTTATTATACAGAGTTACATTTGTAGTACATTGTTGTAATGCACAATACTCTTGGTAACATTCTTTTGAGATTACAATTTGAGATGGTTAGTAGGATTACGTAATACAATGGTTAGACTTCCTGTGTTTACATAAGTGATAGATATGAACAGTTGATTAGGGTAGAATCTGCTATGGCAAAGACATTATATATACAGTTTAAGATGCAGTTTGATAGGGTAAGGACCATGTTTACTTTCTGGCATAAAGAAAAAGAATGAAAGAATGAACACCAAAAGAGAAGGTGGATTTGAGTTAGTAGTTTAGCCTGAGTACTTGCAGAAGAAGACAAGTAAGTATGAATACTTTACCCTGGATCTGAACAGATACATAACATAGCCAAGAACTAGTCTAGTTAAGTGGGATTTGAGAAGGGATTTGAAGCTGGCTTTGTTGGTTTGAGTTCTGATACTTAATGGTGTTGAATTCCAAATTTTTGTAATGTAGTGGGAGTATAGGGAGTCTCCTGAGGTATTATTACTTCTACAAATGTCCATAAGTGATTTGTTGCTGGATCGCTGTAGACGTTTGTTTAGGTGTTGATTTATAAGACCTTGTAAGGCTGTTTTTTTTTCAGGTTGGTAAAATATTTGATGGGCGGTAGTGAGATGGTTAAGAGTGAGCAGGTTAGGTAGTTCTAACTAAGATAGTTGTTTAAGGGACAGGCACTGGTGAGACCTTATGGTTGAATCAGTAGCAAATTTTGTTATTTTATTATAGCACATTTCTAGTTTGGATAGATCAGATTTGTTAAGATTAGTGAGAATGGGAGATGCATAGAGAAGTGTGGACACTAGCTGGGTTCTAGCAATAATGATTTTGCTATTGTTGGAAAGGTATTGTCTACATCTATACAAATACCACCAAATAAAAAAGACAAAAAATACCACTAGCGACAACAGCCAAAATCACAGAGCAATGCTGGTAGAAAATATATTTATTCCATTTAGCGCTTCGGCTCCCAGGCCTTCACAGTGTAAAAAACATTACTAAAACACAGGTTTAAATACAAAAAAGCATAATAGTCCATCCCACTGCTAATAAGTTAATTAATTAATTAATAAATTAAATAATTAAATTACATATATCCAATTGCATTCTTTGTTTAACCCTATGGGTTCCAAGGTATTAAACTTAAGAATATACATAGTTTCTTTCCTCAGAAGTTTATCCTTTAAACTTACATTTTCACCCATCAATATTTCTACCTTTTCCAAGATACAACCTGAAATTCAGAGTTAGAATTGTGAAATTCAGAAAAGTGATTGCCCAAAGGGCTCTCCACTTTCACATTTCTAATGTCCCTCACATGTTCTTGAAAATGTACTTTGAAACTTTTATTAGTTTCTCCAATATAAAACTTGTTGCATCAACATTTTAGAGCATAAATAACACCTACAGTGTTACTATCAAAATTTATTTTAACAGTAAAAGGACATCCATTAATTTTGATGAAGGAACTAAGAATATGTGTACATATAGAACATTTTTTGCAAGAAACCGTACCAACAACAGAATTCACTTCTCTATTTAAATTAACATTGGGTAACTCAAAATTGTTATGTACTACCATAGCCTTTAAATTCCTAACCCTTTTATAAGAGGCTAAAACCTGTTTAAGCAAAAGCAGGCTTAGATCTCTGTCCCTAAACATCATAGGCCAAAATTGTTTAACAATATCCACAACTCTAAAACTAATAATGTTATAAGTTGTGACAAAATAAACCTTTTCAGGAATTTCATGCCTCAGATTAATAACATTTCCATTTACAACATTTCATTTTTAAAGGACGTCTGATAACTAGTGTTATTATTCTTGCATCTTTCTAAGTAATTCACATTCTTAGGCCATCTAAGTAACATCACTTTATTTTTGGCTTCTGACACTATGCCTACATCATATCCCCTATCAATAAACATCTTTTCAGTTTCTAAAATTTCCTGGCAAAAAACATCATCACTACTGCAGAATCTATGAATTCCAAGGAACTCATTATAAGGCAATATTGTCATAAGGTGGAGGGGATGACAGCTATTGCCATATAAAAACTGATTCCTCAGTTCGAACTTCCTATGTAACCCAGTCTCTAACTTATTGAGTTTAATATCCAGGAAGTTTACCTCAGTTCCCAGCTGTATGCCATCAAACTCAAGGCCCATCTTATTAACCTGCAGATTTTCAACAAATTTTAAAGTATCCTTATGGGAACCATCACACAAAAATATTAAATCATCTATAAATCTCAAATAAAGTAAAACATGAGACCTATAGAAAGTGTGAGGATATTATATATATATAAAATAATACTCAAACTTGGCCATGGTAAGATTGGCATACATGGGGGCAAAAGCTGCCCCCATGGCCGTACCCTGCAGTTGGTGAAAAACCTCCCCATTGAAAACAAAAAAAATTATTTCTAAGCAAAAAGCTACTAAGTCTATAACAAAATGGGACATAGGGGAATCACCCAGAAAATAAAAAAGAGCCTGGATGCCCACATCATGTTGAATATTTGTATATAGGTTTTTCACATCTATGCATAACCAAAACATGGAATCCTTCCATTGAAAGCCCTTTATTTTATTCAAACAATCTGAACTATCCTTTATGTATGAAGGAATACTAAGAACATACTTTTTCAAATAGTCATGCAAAAAAACATTAATACATTTCAAAAAATATTTCTCTCCAGAGACAACAATAGGCCTCCCTACAAGGTTATCCAAACCCTTATGAGTTTTCAGTAAGCAATAAAATACAGCAGTTTTTGTATTTTCAACACCAAATTTCTTAGTGATGTCATTAAATGAAAAGTAACCTAAACGATGACCTTTATTCAACAATAAAATATACTCCTCAATAGCTTGGAAACAGCAAGAAATATCAGATCTTTTATAAACTAGTTCATCATTTAAATGCTTGTAGCACATATCCAAATATTGTTTAAAATTTAAAATAACTATTTGGTTACCCTTATCTGAAGGCTTTACCACAAAGTTCTGATCATCACAAAATTCACAAAACTCTAACCATTGTTGTTTATCTAAATTATAACATACACTAGATTTATTATGCATACAAGTCTTGTATTCGCTGATTTATTATGCATACAAGTCTTGTATTTGCTGTACTGCGGTGGTGGTGCTGTGGTAACGTTGTCGCCTCACAGTAAGACGTTGTCCTGTTCGATTCTCAGCTAGAGCGTCTTCTGTGGGGAGACATGCGTGAATGGGCGTACCTTCGTTGAAGGTTGTGCATCAGAGCTAGCAACTCAGCACGTAAAAATCTACTGCCAATCATTAGCGGACTGGAGTTCCGCTGTGGCGACCCCTAACCGGGAAAATACGAAAGACACAACAACAAGTCTTGTATTCAGTAGTTGTATTTATTGTCTACATCTATATTGAGCTCCAAAGATTTTTATGTACTTCTTTATGGTTTGGACAATATGTAGGTCAAACTTCATGTTTTAATCTATTATGACACCAAGGAGCTTGGTGTGTGAAACTGGTGCGATAGCGGTATTGTTGCTAGATGTTATTTTGAATGGAGGGATAGGAGTTTGGGCTTTGGTAGGATAGCATAACATCAGCTTAGTTTTATTTGGATTAAGTATGAGTTGTGCATCTAATAGCCATGACTCATGTGATGTAAAGGAGTCTTGTGTCATTTTTTAGACTTTCTGGTAGTGTTGAGGCAGAAGAGATTAGAGATGAATCATCCACATATTGGACCAGTGTAGCATGTAGGGTGGTGGTGTGAAGATTGTTGATAAATAAATTAAAGAGAAGGGAACCAATGATAGACCCTTTTGGGATACCTAAAGCCATGGTTAAAAGAGGGGATGGGTGATTTCCCCATTATATTGCTTGTTTGCAATCTGATAAGTAGTCCTGGATCCATGTAAGTGTGAAGTAGCTAAGGTTGAAATTTGATAATACAGTTCATAGTTTAACATGGGATATAGTATCAAAGGTTATTGAGAGAGAGAAAAAGATAGATGATACAAAGTTACCTTCATTCTAGTGTTGGTTAATTGTGTTAGAGAAGCTCAATAGGGCTGTGGTAGTGCTATGATAAGGGCAAAATCTGTGCTGGGGTTTGTTAGATAAAGAGATGGTGTAGGATTTGAGTGTATATGCCGTGTTTAAGGGATTTTGATAATGGTGACAAGATGGCAATGGGACAGTAATTTGATAGTTCAGTTGAGAGAAACAAAGCTGATGTTTATTTGTTATGGAAAATAAAGTAAATTATGACCAACTTGTTCTTTTTAGATACACTGCAATGCCCACCACACAAAGTCATTTTCATCTACAGACAGCCAGTGTACACATCAATTAACTCCATTGACTACACATACCTCATATGTCTGATTGTGTTTACAATGGCAAATACTTCAGTTTGCTTCATACAAATGTACACTAGTTTTGCAAAGTCAAATTAATGACTGCTTAACTTGACCATGACAACCAGATCAGCCACTTTCATTCACAGATGTCCCCTGTACCCAGCCATTATAGTGCCTTTGTTGACTGTGTACATCTCAGATGTCTGATTGTGATAAAAAGTAATGGCCACAGTAAGGCATTTCATCTTTGTTTCACACTGTAAAATATTCTGTCTTGCTTCACATGAATATACATCAGTCCTGCAAACACATACACAGACAGATGCGCCTACTAATTACAGCTGTTTATGATTGTGTACATCTTAGATGTCTAACTAGTATCAAATGATTAATTGCATAAATAATAGCACAGTAATGTACTATTCAGCTTGTTGCTGTCATACCCATAGTCTGCAACCAACTGTAACCTCTATTATCCAAACACATGTTCACATACACACATCATATACACACTTAAAAAAAATACATACACTCCTACAGACTGGCTGGCAATGGCACATGCGGAGTACTATTAAAAAACTGCATTAATAAAAAAAATTGTCTCACAAATTTTCAGTTCCATGAGCAAGTCAGTTCATACTCTTTCATATTTGACTCAGGTAGCCTTAGGCACCTGCAAGCACCATTCACTAGATGCAGCCTCAGAGAGTCAGAAGGGCTACTTAGCAGTTCATCTAGCAGCCCCCATAAAAGAGTCATTTCTGTACCTTTGAAACATCGGGAAGACCTGTAATAAGGCATAAATCCTTATTTGTTATGGATGTATATGCATAAATGCTGAGCTATTTTCAAAACAGTCTGGCTGAATCCGTTGTCGTTTATTTTTCCTGCTGAAAAATTCCGACTCTATACATGAAATGGACAGAATGGATGTGCACCAAAGATTTTGGAAGAAGCAAAAAAAGTAATAAAATATATAAAAAATGTTTTTCTTTTTTGCATTTTGGAGTGCTGTAGCCCAAGAATCCAGTACTACGAACCACCCCCGTGAATCACAAATTGGTCTGCATGGAGCGCCTGCTGCCTTTCAACAACTGATGGATAAAATACTGAAACCACACTCACAAGATGCTGCTACACACCCCACTATCCACTCAGAGGACTGAAGGTCTAACTTACCAAAGTGGAGGCTGTGTTGGAATATATAAGACATGCAGGCCTAACTGTGAATGCCAAAAGGAGTAAATGGAGGATGAGAGAAGACAGTTATCAGTGAGACCTTGTAGGAACAGGGGTGTTAAAACTACAACTACAAAAAACAGAAACTGTAAAAATTATCTACATACACCATTAAAAGAAAGGTGAAAGCTTTCCTCGCACTGGGTGGGACTACAAAAATCTGTACGTAATTCTATAGCTATTTCATGACCTTTGATAGAAATCACAGCAGGAAAAGCTCCCATCCAGATAAAATGGTCTCTTAATGTAGATAGAGCATTTAAAGAACTGAAGAAAATATTATGTTCTGAATCACTGTTCACAACTTCTAATTTTATTAAGGAATTTAAAAAGTGCATACAATTCCATCACTGTGGTGACAAAGATAAAAAATGAGTACAGTGAAATCCAAATGAAACTGGCAGAACAAAATCCAAAGCTCAAAACTGACTGTAAAAGATCAGGAAGCAGAATTCTAGCAAAGCTGAGATACTTACAGAAGGTGTGATACTTTTCAAAAGAGCCATTTGTGAGCAAATCAGCGGTTGAATAAAGAAGACCCCTGTCATAGATGGAACAAACTAATTCAAATCATGAATCTCAAGGGAAAACTTAGTTTAAAACAAGCAGCACACCACTGAATGCTGACAAAAATGCTGCACAAATCAAGTCCATCTGAGTGGACACAGCAAAATAATAATCCAAATAATCCAGGAAATCCATAAGGAGTCTTTGAATTCTTCAGCAAAGTAAAACCATAATCCAGTACTGCTCAACATTTGAGGGAAAGTCAACAGTACCCACAAAACAACAGCAGTTAACAATGAAATGTAAGAATAAGAAAGCAGTGATGTTGAGGAAAAGGCAACAACTAGAGTCCACTCCATACTCAGACAAATGGAATGAAGTGGATTCTGCATTCAATACATAATATGAGAAACTGACGTTTTCCAGTAAAGTGCAAGCTTAGTTCTAGGCACTAAGAGAAAAGGCAGAAACATTGAATAGAAGGATGTCAAAGACAGGTTTAGTATTCAGTGCACAGGTCTGGTGTTAGATGACTGAACTAAACCAATGTCAAAAAAGAAACAAACGCCAAAAGCAAACTGGAAGCAAAATGAGACAGAGAAATTCCAGTTGACGATATTGATTTCTGGTAAGCCATATAGCATAGGGAATCCAAAAGAAAGCCTGGGCAGAACTGGCACAGGTATTGTTCAGGAATGATGCAGTTTAAAAACAATATGTGACTAAGGTGCAGGCAATCAAAGTAAATTCCAAATACATTAATAAAGAATAAAATCATGTTGTCATAAAAAAGCAAATATTAAAGACAGAACTTTCGACTGGATAGTGGGTATAAATTGAAGTTTACTAATATATCTCTCAGACATGTCATTGTTGAAATATATTGTTTTGTGATACATGAATTCCATAAAGGTCTCTTGATCTCTGTTTTTCTCTCTCCCTCTGTTTGCCTGTATCTATTTGTCTTCTTTTCACTTGTTTATTCACAAGGTAACTGGGAGAGTAAACATATCTTTCTATCATTACCTTTCCCTTTCCTGCTACATTATAACATCATAAAAGGGAAATCTAGTTTGTATGGAGTGTTGTCGCCTCACAGTTAGACGTTGCCCATTCGATTCTCAGTTAGAGCATCTTCTGTGTGGCGACATGCATGAACGGGCGTTCCTTCATTGAAGGTTGTGTGTTAGGCCTGGCAAGCCAGCATGTAAAACTCTACTGCCAATCATTAGCAGACCGGAGTTCTGCTGTGGCGACCCCTAACCGGGAAAAGCCGAAAGACACAAACAATGGAGAGATTTTTATAGCCAAACGGCCAGTCAAATAGCATGTTTCTATCTATCTGTGTGTGTGTGTGTGTGTGTGTGTGTGTGTGTGTGTGTGTGTGTGTGTGTGTGTGTGTGTGTGTGTGTGTATGTATATATATATATATATATATATATATAGTTCCCCTTTAGAATCTTGAATTGCTGAAAGCTCGAAATTCATAAGCTCGAACCCAGAATCTCGAGTTTTCAGCAACTCAAAATTCTAAAGCGGACATAAAAGACATGCAAACATGTCTTTACAATGTTTTTGTAGGGGGGCAACCCCTCTGCACCCCCCACACCCCCCCCTACTTAAATATACCAACTCTGACATCGCACTACAATGGGGATGAGGGAAATCTCCCGTTCTGCGCTGTATACAGAAGTGCACAATGGGAGAATTTCCGTTCCTCCGCTATAGTGCAGTCACGGAGCTGGTATATTTCAGCAGGGAGACTTGGCCCCCTGCATACATGTCAGTGAACTTCCTTTTTTTTTTTGTTGTCTCCCCTTCACAAATTTGAGTTACTAAAACTCGAGATTCTGGGCTCGAGCTTATGAATTTCGAGCTTAAAGCAATTCGAGCTTGTGAAGGGGAACCATATGTATATATATATATATATATATATATATATATATATATGTGTGTGTGTGTGTGTGTGTGGGTCCCTATCAGAGTATCGATGTTTCAAAACTTTGAAAGTCATATAGTCACAATGATATGATCAAAGTTTTGAAACTTCAAATGTTTTAAATGGAGATTGCAGAACAACATGGAATGCGAAATTTACCCTTTTCCACAATATAGTGCAGTCTCGGAGTTGCTAAATTTAATTAGCAGGGTGTGTGTGTGTGGGGGGGTGCAGCTATCCATGTGGGGGGGTGAAACATTAAAAATAGAATTTTTTTTTTTTTAATGTTTGAAGTTCCAATATTTTGATCATATGGCCCTGGCCATATGAATTTCAAAGTTTCAGAACTTCAGTAATCTGACATAAGCCAGAAGTCTAAACCTCAAAATGCACGCACTCGAGGTACTCCTCAGTATGGAGAAAATCGATATATATGCAGTAACAGAAACCTGGTTTAAGGCTCCAGAGAGCACCCCAGCACTACCAGGCTACAACCTATACCATACATTTCGGCCACAAAACCCGGACCGAAATACAAAAGGTGAGGGCGTATCCATATTCATCAAGGATACCCACACCTCCAGGTTAGTGACACAGCACGATGCTTTAGAGATCATCCATGTGCAACTAACAACGGGCAGAACTGCAATTCAAATTGTAGCTTGCTACAGATAACCCACCATGTCCCAGGACCCCCATTCCGCATTTCTGGAAACACTGGGAAACATAAAGGTCCTACCAAACACCCTGATATTGGGTGATTTCAGTTACCCAAACATTAACTGGGAGAACTACTCAAGTACTAACTCTCATGCCCAACATTTCCTAGAATTTATAAACTCAAACGCCCTGGATCAACTGGTCAACACCCCCACCAGAGGTGACAACATATTGGACCTGGTGATCACCAGCATGGGTGACCCGTGTTCCACACCGGAGGTCAACCCCTCACTGGTTAGATCTGACCAAAAACTAATCACTCTGGATAGCCACATTCCGCCCCCACTCGTGGTCAAAGAAAAAACGTGAAAAACCTTTCAAAAGCTAGCTTCACGTTACTTAAGACCAAGGTGGAAAGTTTCAAATCCCCCATGCTAAAGGATAATGCTGCCCAAGCTGCAAAATCCTTTACTAATGCACTCTACGGGCACCTACAAGAATGCATGGATCATGCTATCCCAAGCAAAACCAAGACTCACTCCTCCAAGAAAAGGAAACCAGTGTGGTGTACCCCTGCCATAAACAAGCTATACAATAGAAGGAGGAAACTAGTACAGAAAAGAGTAAAATCCCAAGAGAGGAAGACATCCCTGATCAGTATCAGCAAGAAACTACAATCCCTCATAAAATCATCCAAGGCTAGCTTCAAAAGAAAAATTTGCCAAGGACTCCAAAGATAACCACAAGGCATTCTTTAGCTATGTCAAGAATCTAAGTGGCAATTCCCAGATCTGCTCGGAGTTAGTGCAGAATGGCAGAAAATACACTGAACCGACCGATATCACCAACATCCTGGCAGACAGGTTCAGCGCAAACTTCATCCCCCTCTCACCCCCAAAAGGGCCCATAACCATACCAGAAGAATGTAGTGCCCCTGAAATCACAGACACTCAGGTTAAAACAGCCCTCTCCAAAGCAAAAACACAGCACCAATGGGACCCGAAGGTGTTTCAGGCTGCGTCCAACATGAGCTCAAAGATGAACTAACCCCTCACCTAAACACACTGTTCAAACTCAGCCTCTCCACAGGCTACATGCCTATAGAGTGGTGCTCAGCAACGGTTATTCTGCTTCACAAAGGTGGAGCTACAACAGACCCCAGGAACTATCACCCTATAAGCCTGATTAGCTTGGTCTGCAAGGCTATGGAGTGCATCATCATGGATCTGATTAACAGAGACACTGGGAACCTCCAAACACTGGACCCTACCCAGCTCAGCTTTGTTAAGGGTAGATCATGCCTCCTAATCCTGCTGGACTTCTTTGAGACAGTTACCAAGGCTATAGATGAGGGAAATGTGGTCCACACAGCCTACTTAGACCTCGCAAATGCCTTCAACACCATTCCCCATTTTGGTATTATAGACAAACTCACCAGCCTGAACAAAAAACCCCTACATCACAAGATGGGTTGCCAACTGTCTCATGGACAGAACCCACATGGTAAGAGTTGCAGGAGCTAGTCTGACTCTAAACTGGTTACAAGTGGCATTCCCCAGGGCTCAGTCCTAGGACCCCTCCTGTTCGGCATATACTTCTCAGAGGTACAGGCAAGCACAGGAGCACTATGGCTGACCAAGTTCACAGACAACTGCAAACTAGGGGCTATAACTGACTCGCCAGCTGACACAGACATCCTCCAAAAGGGACTCACTGAGACAGATACCTGGTGTCAAAACCATGGCTTCAAGCTAAATGCCAAAAAGTGCATAGTCATCCCCTTTGGAAAAAACAAAGTACCCACAAATTACCACATAGGTGGTAGCCCCCTAAATATGGAAGATGAAATAAGGGATTTGGGGACCCAAGTAGATAGTAATCTCTCCTTTGATAATCACATTGCCAAAGTGGTTAGAAAATCTTTCTATGTGGCCCACCTAATCACAAAAGGGTTTGCATCCAGATCAAAAGAGGTCGTTGTGCCCCTCTACGCATCACTCATAGACCCATCATAGAGCACAACTCCCCATTTGGAATGTACTTTACAAGACACCTGCAACAGCTGGAAAGACCGCAGAAGTACCTCACCAAGAGGATCAGTGGCCTCAAACAGATGCCTTATGCAGCTCGACTGAAGAAACTCCAGCTGTACTCAGTTGCATACCGCCTACTCAGAGGTGATCTCTGCCTGACATACAAGGCCATGTCCAACCCAGAATCGATGGACATGCTCCACCTAAAGAAAACCATATCCCCTCGAGACACACGCTCTAGGGATCTAAACCTCACCACAACAATAAATAGAACGTGCTGGAGGGATAGATTCCTGTCCCAGATACTTCCCATGCTCTGGAACAAGATTCCAAGCTACATTAGGCAGAGCTCCTCACTAACACCCGTCAAGAGAAACCTTGACAAGTGGATGGGAAAGAGGAAGTTTACCCCAGGGATCACTTCAGTGGCTCTGCTGGACAGTGGTACAGGGAACTAATCTAAGGGGGCGGCAAAAGCCAATACATTCTGGCTAGGCTTATAAATGCCTTTGGGCAGATAGCCTAGTACCTACCTATGAACCTATGTAGCACATATGATACAGTATTGCATATGAGTGCAGTCAAAAGTGAATGGAGTTGTGGGCAGCTGCACACATTCTAGGTGGTACTATCAGGGCAGAGTTGTATAGAATAGCCACTTTAGTCACCAAGTGTGGTGTGCTGTATCCTCTACATAGAAGACTATGGATAACTGACAGCACATTGTTCAGGGCTGCCAGATACAGAAAAAAATATCTAAGTGATTTGTGTATTTCCCATGATAAGCAAGTTAAAAACTCAGCATACTCTGGCTTACCCCAGTGACCCATGTTAAAACTTTGAGGGTATCGGTGCCTATATTGGCTAGTATGTAACAACCATAAAGTACAGTAGTCCTGCTTCAATAAGCTTCTGTCTGGCCATTGTCCAGTTAACAAGTCTGGGTTACCTTTGATAGCTCTATTGAGTGAAAGTAGGACATAAAAACCAATAGACCTTCCAAAAATGAACTAAATATTTCTTCACTGACTAGGTTGCTGGCAGGCAGGACAAAACATGAAGGTGGATGACATGATGATAAAGAGGAAACTGGACATCCTAGGTACCCAGTTGACAAGGTGGGAGGGCACTGCAGGAAAGTCATTTGGCTTGGGCTCCAGAGTCTACTACTCAAGGGAAGGACAGACTAGAAATGGTGTGGGAATTGTGGTGAGGAATAGTCTTCTGAAAATGGTGAGGGATATTATCAAAATTAGTGAAAGATTCATGGCTGTCAGACTCCAGTGTAAGGCTAGGGCAGTGATCATAACCTCAGCCTATGTCCCACAGCAGGGTCAGCATGACAAGGAAAATAAGCATATTCAGGTAGCAGTCTCAAAACAACATGTCTAGCCAAGGTAGCGACATCTCAAAACAACATGTCTAGCCAAGGTAGCAACATCTAAAAACAACATGTCTAGCCAAGGTAGCAACATCTAAAAACAACATGTCGAGCCAAGGTAGCAACATCTCAAAACAACATGTCTAGCCAAGGTAGCAACATCTCAAAACAACATGTCTAGACAAGGTAGCAACATCTCAAAACAACATGTCTAGCCAAGGTAGCAACATCTCAAAACAACATGTCTAGCCAAGGTAGCAACATCTCAAAACAACATGTCTAGCCAAGGTAGCACCATCTCAAAACAACATGTCTAACCAAGGTAGCAACATCTCAAAACAACATGTCTAGCCAAGGTAGCAACATCTCAAAACAACATGTCTAGCCAACGTAGCAACATCTCAAAACAACATGTCTAGCCAAGGTAGCAACATCTCAAAACAACATGTCTAGCCAAGGTAGCAACATCTCAAAACAACATGTCTAGCCAAGGTAGCGACATCTCAAAACAGCATGTCTAGCCATGGTAGCGACATCTCAAAACAACATGTCTAGCCAAGGTAGCTACATCTCAAAACAACATGTCTAGCCAAGGTAGCAACATCTCAAAACAACATGTCTAGCCAAGGTAGCAACATATCAAAACAACATGTCTAGCCAAGGTAGCAACATCTCAAAACAATATGTCTAGACAAGGTAGCAACATATCAAAACAACATGTCTAGCCAAGGTAGCAACATCTCAAAACAACATGTCTAGCCAAGGTAGCAACATCTCAAAACAACATGTCTAGCCAAGGTAGCAACATCTCAAAACAACATGTCTAGCCAAGGTAGCACCATCTCAAAACAACATGTCTAACCAAGGTAGCAACATCTCAAAACAACATGTCTAGCCAAGGTAGCAACATCTCAAAACAACATGTCTAGCCAACGTAGCAACATCTCAAAACAACATGTCTAGCCAAGGTAGCAACATCTCAAAATAACATGTCTAGCCAAGGTAGCAACATCTCAAAACAACATGTCTAGCCAAGGTAGCAACATCTCAAAACAACATGTCTAGCCAAGGTAGCAACATATCAAAACAACATGTCTAGCCAAGGTAGCAACATCTCAAAACAACATGTCTAGCCAAGGTAGCAACATCTCAAAACAACATGTCTAGCCAAGGTAGCAACATCTCAAAACAACATGTCTAGCCAAGGTAGCAACATCTCGAAACAACATGTCTAGCCAAGGTAGCAACATATCAAAACAACATGTCTAGCCAAGGTAGCAACATCTCAAAACAACATGTCTAGCCAAGGTAGCAACATCTCAAAACAACATGTCTAGCCAAGGTAGCAACATCTCAAAACAACATGTCTAGCCACGGTAGCAACATCTCAAAACAACATGTCTAGCCAAGGTAGCAACATCTCAAAACAACATGTCTAGCCAAGGTTGCAACATCTCAAAACAACATGTCTAGCCAAGGTAGCAACATCTCAAAACAACATGTCTAGCCAAGGTAGCAACATCTCAAAACAACATGTCTTGCCAAAGTACAAAAGGAACATTGGTATGGAAAGCAGAAGTCCAGGAAGTCATCAAAAGGAAAAAGAACTGCAGGAAAAAGTGGGAGATGGAAACAAAAGGTGGACCAGACAAGGAAAGAATACAAAGAGTCTAAGAGAGACGTCACAATTAGAATGAATAAGGCATTAGAGATTATCTATCAACCTCTGGAAAGTAGCTCATTAGACAGCACAAAGAAACTCAATCAGGTTACAATGAAAACATAGTCGCATAAAATGATAGTCATCAGACACCATTCATACGGGTGCCAGCAACAACCTGCTCACCAGCCCAGAGGACATCAAAGGCAGATGGAAGGAGCACCAACCTGCTCACCAGTCCACAGAACATCAAAGGCAGATGGAAGGAGCAACCCCCCCGCTCACCAGTCCACAGGACATCAAAGGCAGATGGAATAAGCAACAACCTGCTGACCAGTCCACAGGACTTCAAAGGTAGATGGAAGGAGCCACCACCTGCTCACCAATCCACAGGACATCAAAGGCAGATGGAAGGAGCCACCACCTGCTGACCAGTCTACAAGATATCAAAATTAGATGGAAGAGCTACAACCTGCTCACCAGCCCACAGGACATAAAAGGTAGAAGGAAGGAGCCACCACCTGCTCTCCAGTCCACAGGACATCAAAGGCAGATGGAAAGAGCACCAACCTGCTCACCAGCCCAGAGGACATCAAGGCAGATGGAAGGAGCAACAACCTGCTCACTAACCCACAGGACATCAAAGATAGATGGAAGGAGCACCAACCTGCTCACCAGTGCACAGGACATCAAAGGTAGATGGAAGGAGCCACAACCTGCTCACCAGTTCACAGGAAATCAAAGGCAGATGGAAGGAGTACTTCCAACAGCTTCTGAATAATTAAAACCCCACAGAAGCTGTACTGCCCCAAATACAGTATTTTATGAAACAGGAAGAAGAAACCACCATAGAAAATGTAAGAACAGCATTAAGGAAAATTAATTAATGGAAAGCAGCAGGCTCCAATGAGGTCATGGCAGATATGATCAAGATGGGTGATTTAGGGGAGAAATGGCTCTTGAGGGTACTTATTGTGGTATGAAGAGAAAGGTGTATGGCAGATGAGTGAAGAATAAGCATTCTAGAGCCAGTGTAAAAGAACAAAGTAAATATTCCCATCTATGAGCAAATTATGTCAAACCTCTGTCATGCTCCATGCAAGTGCAGGAGAGGGTGACTGATAAACAGAGGAGTAGAAAGTAAGATGGGAGATGGGCAGTTTGCATTCAGATCAGGATGCAGCTCAACTGATCCAGCATTTACAGTGAGACATACAGTGAAGAAGATGCAGGAGATGAAGAAATAGTCCAATATGGCATTCCTAGACTTGGAGAAAGCATACGACAAGGTCCCAAGAAAGCTAATTCAGGTAGTCCTGAGGTTATATGAAGTCTCAGAAATACTGGTATAATCAGCTCAGGCTATGTACAAGAACCCAGTGATACAAGCATGAACAGTGTTTGGCCTTAGAGAGGATTGCAATGAGACTGGGTCTGCATCATGTTTTAAGTCTGAGCCCACTGCTGCTGTTCATACTAGTGATGGACTACATTAGCAAACAGGTTGAAGGGGAAAGATCAACAAAGCTGCTGTTTGTAGAGAGTGTGGCATTACAGGCAGACTTTGAACAAGGACCTCCAGCAAATGAGTGGAGAATGGAATGCAAACGTAAAGATTTATAGGGTGAAACAGTACAGATATGACATGGCAGCAAATGAGGACAATCAGAAGAAGCTGAAAACTGAGACAGAAGGGAAAATAGTGGAACAGGTTAACAGCTTCAAATATATGGGAGGAGTGTTTGAGGAGAAGGGAAGTCTGAATGAGGATGTCAAAGCTAGAATCAGGGGAGCTGCAGCCAACTGGCACAGAGTATCAGGGGTAGTGTATGACAGAAGAATGGCAAAGAAGTTGAAAAGTAAGGTTTATAAAATACAGTGCCACCTGTACTTCTGTATATTACAGCAACCGGGGCAGTCAAGTCAAATCAGTCAAGGAAGCTAGACGTTATGGAAATGACATGCCTGAGATGGGTGGCAGGATGCACACTCAGGCAGCCATAAAAATGAGGACATCGGAGCAGAAGCCAAAGTCACTCCGATTACAGCAAAGGTCAAAGAGAAAAGAGAACAGGTTACAGTGATTTGGGCACATTTACAGAAAAGCAGAAGACAATTTGGAGAAGATTTGGGACAGACAGGAAGACGGTAAGAAGAAAGAAGGGCATCCAACAATGATAAGCAAAGACTGTGTGAGAGAAGATGAGCGACAAACAGCTCTATGTCGAAAGATGAAATATAATCTGTGTGTATTTAAGTATTAATGTGTTTAAGTATTAATGCATTTAAGTATCAATGTATTTAAGTATTAATGCATTTAAGTATTAATGTATTTAAGTATTAATGTATTTAAGTATTAATGTGTTTAAGTATTAATGTATTTAAGTATTAATGTGTTTAAGTATTAATGCATTTAAGTATTAATTTCCTAAAGTGTTAATGTGTTAAAGTATTAATGTATTTAAGTATTAATGTGTTTAAGTATTAATGTGTTTAAATATTAATGTGTTTAAGTATTATGTTTAGATGCAAATAAGTACTGAACGTTTCCTCAAAGTCTCATGATGCATTCTGATTTTACAAACCCAAACACATTTGGTTGCATTTAAAGTGATTTTGTTTGACAAGGATGAAAAGGGGAACTGAATTGACAATCATGAAATTGCTTTGATAGTGTAATAAGGGTTAATGACACTTTTCAGTTTTTTTTTATTAGATTACTAATTAAATCAAATATTTGATGGCTACAGCTGGGAAGATGTCTTCAGCATTGCTTTGTTGAGAAGCAGCCCAGTCAATGTGAAACTCACTCTGTTAGCCTCCTACAGAAAAGTAAAGATGAGCTATGAGAAAACAGAAAACGTATCTCGTATCACATAGCGTGATAAAGCAGCGTAACATGGCAGGCTGAAACAGTGCTATGAGATGCCTAGTTTTGCAGAGTAACAAATATACCATGTGATGTAACAGGTATCAGGAATAAAAGTGAGGACGTACTTCAGTAAATTGTATTTAATTTTATGTCAACCAAATTTCAATGATGTCATCTGGAAAGCAATTAAGTTTGAGATATTCTTAAAGAAATGTGATTCAACTTTACCTGAGAGACAGGACATTAAATGATCAGATAATAGTACGTCTGGTAATGTACTTTCCAGCTCCTTCTTTCCATAAATATTTGTTCAGGTTAATGTGTGTCTGCTACTTTATGCAACATATAATAATGCATTTCTAAAAGAACTAAATACAGATTTGGAATATTACATTTGCTTACAGGATTAATAAAAGGACTTGCTAAGTACCAAAAAAGGTAATGGTATATTCTTAGCACAAAACTGGAAAAAAACAGCCTCATCAAACTGCTTTGACAACTGATTGCATACAATAGGTAGGGGTGTGTGCCTTAAATGTGACAGGTAATAATGCATACAATAGGTAGGGGTGTGAGCCATAAATGTGACAGGTAACAATGTATACAATAGGTACGGGTGTGTGCCATAAATATGAAAGGTAATAATGCATGCAGTAGATAGGGATGTGTGCCATAAATGTGACAGGTAATAATGCATACAATAGATAGGGGTGTGTGCCATAAATGTGACAGGTAATAATGCATACAATAGGTAGGGATGTGTGCCATAAATGTGACAGGTAATAATGCATACAATAGGTAGGGGTGTGTGCCATAAATGTGACAGGTAATGATGCACACAATAGGTAGGGGTGTGTGCCATCAATGTGACAGGTAATAATGCATACAATAGGTAGGGGTGTGTGCCATAAATGTGACAGGTAACAATGCATGCAGTAGATAGGGAAGTGTGCCATAAATGTGACGGGTAATAATGCATACAATAGGTAGGGGTGTGTGCCATAAATGTCACAGTTAATAATGCATACAATAGGTAGGGGTGTGTGCCATAAATGTGACAGGTAATAATGCATACAATAGGTAGGGATGTGTGCCATAAATGTGACAGTTAACAATGCATACAATAGGTAGGGGTGTGTGCCATAAATGTGACAGGTAATAATGTATACAATAGGTAGGGGTGTGTGCCATACATGTGACAGGTAATAATGCATACAATAGGTAGGGGTGTGTGCCATAAATGTGACAGGTAATGATGCATACAATACATAGGGGTGTGTGCCATAAATGTGGCAGGTAATGATGTATACAATAGGTATGGGTGTGTTCCATAAATGTGGCAGGTAATGATGCATACAATAGGTAGGGGTGTGTGTGATAAATGTGACAGGTAATAATGCATACAATAGGTAGGGGTGTGTTCCATAAATGTGACAGGTAATAATGCATACAATAGGTAGGGATGTGTGCCATAAATGTGACAGGTAATAATGCATACAATAGGTAGGGGTGTGTGCCATAAATGTGACAGGTAATGATGCACACAATAGGTATGGGTGTGTGCCATCAATGTGACAGGTAATAATGCATACAATAGGTAGGGGTGTGTGCCATAAATGTGACAGGTAACAATGCATGCAGTAGATAGGGAAGTGTGCCATAAATGTGACAGGTAATAATGCATACAATAGGTAGGGATGTGTGCCATAAATGTGACAGTTAACAATGCATACAATAGGTAGGGGTGTGTGCCATAAATGTGACAGGTAATAATGTATACAATAGGTAGGGGTGTGTGCCATACATGTGACAGGTAATAATGCATACAATAGGTAGGGGTGTGTGCCATAAATGTGACAGGTAATGATGCATACAATAGGTAGGGATGTGTGCCATAAATGTGACAGTTAACAATGCATACAATAGGTAGGGGTGTGTGCCATAAATGTGACAGGTAATGATGCATACAATAGGTAGGGGTGTGTTCCATAAATGTGGCAGGTAATGATGCATACAATAGGTAGGGGTGTGTGCCATAAATGTGACAGGTAATAATGCATACAATAGGTAGGGGTGTGTTCCATAAATGTGACAGGTAATAATGCATACAATAGGTAGGGGTGTGTGCCATAAATGTGACAGGTAATGATGCATACAATAGGTAGGGGTGTGTGCCATAAATGTGGCAGGTAATGATGCACACAATAGGTAGGGGTGTGTGCCATAAATGTGACAGGTAATAATGCATACAATAGGTAGGGATGTGTGCCATAAATGTGACAGTTAACAATGCATACAATAGGTAGGGGTGTGTGCCATAAATGTGACAGGTAATAATGTATACAATAGGTAGGGGTGTGTGCCATCAATGTGACAGGTAATGATGCATACAATAGGTAGGGGTGTGTTCCATAAATGTGATAGGTAATGATGCATACAATAGGTAGGGGTGTGTGCCATAAATGTGACAGTTAACAATGCATACAATAGGTAGGGGTGTGTGCCATAAATGTGACAGGTAATGATGCATACAATAGGTAGGGGTGTGTTCCATAAATGTGACAGGTAATGATGCATACAATAGGTAGGGGTGTGTTCCATAAATGTGACAGGTAATGATGCATACAATAGGTAGGGGTGTGTTCCATAAATGTGACAGGTAATGATGCATACAATAGGTAGGGGTGTGTTCCATAAATGTGACAGGTAATAATGCATGCAGCAGGTAGGGGTGTGTGCCATAAATGTGACAGGATATAATGCATGCAGTAGGTAGGGGTGTGTGCCATAAATGTGAAGGTAATAATACATGCAGTAGGTAGGGGTGTGTGCCATATATGTGACAGGATATAATGCATGCAGTAGGCAGGGGGATGTTTCATAAACACGGCAGGTAATGTAGCCATGCTGATGGTAGATTTCTTCTCAGAAGTAACTGAAACGTTATGTTGCTGCAAGATAATTTCAGAATGAAGTTTACTAATCTGAATGTTGGTTACTTATTTTGTGTTTTTTTTACATTTTTGATACATATTAAGAATTTTTCCCAAGGTGACTGGTTAATCCTTAGGAGCGGTGGAACTAATTCCATTAATTATTATCAGCAATAGGGCTTTTGTTGGTCATTGAATATTGAAGTGCCACACAAGGTTCATTAAAATTACTTCCGTTAGCCAGTTATAGTTATCATAAGTATAATGCACACACGATAGATCAGAACTAGTGTGTCCGACAAATGAGGATTTTCAGTAATTTATTTGATAATGAAATCTTGCAGTGCAAAAGGTGCCTCCTACTATTGATAAAGGTGCCTCCTACTATTGATAAAGGTGCCTCCTACTATTGATAAAGGTGCCTCCTACTATTGATAAAGGTGCCTCCTACTATTGATAAAGGTGCCTCCTACTATTGATTATTTATGATGCAGAATAATTACTGCAAGGCAGCAAAGCCTTGCAGGAAGGAAGAAGACAATGACCCACAAAAGTATACGTCTGCAGATCATTCAGTGACACACTTTTACTAGAATGTGTTTGCAGTTAGTTTAAAACTGACAATGTTCGGTGTTGTCTTCTTCAACTGTTAAGTAACCGTACGCAATAATGTTCAAGTACAGGTTTGCTCATTAATATTTTTTACGTTATGAGACTGTTATCTCTGTCAACAGATATTTTTTTTCATTTGCATACTCCCCTTCTGAGTACTGAAACAATGTTTTGTACTTGGCATTATGCCTGCAAGCTGACAGACAGGTAGTAGTGGTAAAATGTAGGAAGTGATCGAATGTGATGAGGAAACAAAAAGTTAACATGTTATTCACTCATTATTACATAAAGAAATGAGAGGTAGGTATAAAAGAGTGAATGCCACACTGCAAAAGTTGAAAAAAAAGAGATGCTTTAGGATTTTGCCACTGGTGGTCTGTCTCATTGCAGATGTTGTCATCTCAGCCTCTGCCTAGTAACACAGAATCTTCTACCCCACTAGAACAGTAGCAATAAAAGGTAAGAGATTTTTGAATTAACTGACTGGATGTTTGCATAATAGGTAACTATCTGCTCCTGTAGGAGCTAATGGGAAGATGAATGCCACTGATAACACAATGTCGTTGTGATTTTGGCAGTGATAGGCCTTTGGACAACTGTTATAGAGGAGTGTTATACCCTCCCCTCAAAAAAGGATTGAAGGGAAGAATGGGGATAGGTAACTAACATCCCTTAAATGACATAAATACTGTAGTAGACAATCTAAACAATGTAATGCTGCAGGAAAAAACTAATCTTCAACTCATGGCTGAGAAAATGGTTCAAGTGCCAAGTCAGTTCCTAATATTACCAGCTGCGAATGTCTTGCATATTCAACTATCTCGCTAATAATGTACAAACTGCCTGTCTACAAGTCATGCAAACTTTAAATGCTTAAAGATAAACACTTCACAAAACTCAACCACAACAGAGTAATACAAATTATGAATAGATATAAGTACTAAAAAATGATTTATTATGACTGCAAACGACTTACAGAAGACAAAACCCTTAGCTAGATATGTTTAAATTGTCTCAACACAAAAAGATATCTGAATAAGCAGACATACTGACAGAAAAGATTGTGGGGTAATCTAACTAGGTCTAATGACAGACCATTTTGTGGGGTGATGCAACTAGACATACTGACAGTCCAGACTGTGGGGTGATGTAACTAGACATACCAAGAGACCAGATAGTGGGGTGATGTAACTAGACATACCAAGAGACCAGATTGTGTGGTGATGTAACTAGACATACCAAGAGACCAGATTGTGGGGTGATGTAACTAGACATATCAAGAGACCAGATTGTGGGGTGATGTAACTAGACATACCGAGAGACCATATTGAGGGGTGATGTAATTAGACATACTGAAAGACCAGATTGAGGGGTGATGTAACTAGACATTCTGACAGACCAGATTGTGGGGTGATGTAATTAGACATACCGAAAGACCAGATTGAGGGATGATGTAACTAGACATACTGACAGACCAGATTGTGGGGGGATGTAACTAGACATACTCGTAGACCAGATTGTGGAGTGATGTAAGTAGACATACTGACAGACCACACTGTGGGGTGATGTAACTAGACATATGAAGAGACCAGATTGTGGGATGTTGTACCTAGATATATGGACATTCCAGATTGTGGGGTGATGTAACTAAACATACTGACAGAGCACATTGCGGGGTGATGTACCTAGATATGTTCACAGACCAGATTGTGGGGTGATGTACATAGACATACTGACAGGCCACACTGTGGGGGTGATGTAACTAGACATACTGACAGACCACATTGTGGGCTGATGTACCTATACATACTGGCACACCAGTTTGTGGGGTAAAGTAACTAGACATGCTGACAGACCACATTGTGGGGTGATGTAACTAGACATACTGACAGATCAGACTGTGGGGTGATGTGGGGTGATGTAACTAGACATACGATCAGAATGGATTGTGGGATGATGTACCTAGACATATGGACATTCCAAATTGTGGGGTGATGTAACTAAACATACTGGTAGATGACATTGTAGGGTGATGTACCTAGCCATGCTCACAGACCAGATTGTGGGGTGATTTACCTAGATATACTGACAGACCACTTTGTAGGGTGATGTAACTAGACATATCAACAGACCACTTTGTGGGGTGTTGTACCTAGACATGCTCACAGACCACATTGTGGGGTGATGTACCTATTATTCCACAAATACTAGAAACTGCTTACATTTTCACATATCAGTAAAACAACTTCCAAATGCAGATGCAAACTGCACAATGCAGCACTGTGGTATTTGTTTACCGAAGCAATGATAGTGTCTGCCTCTACCTACCTTTCAGCAAGATCCCTATTAAACACATATGATTAGTCTATAAGCTCTTTTATGTCATGAAGAGTCAATGCTGCATACTGTTGTAGGGTTATCAAAACTATCAAACGGTAATACATTTCCATGAAGAGTTCTAAAAGACATCAGTCCATATTAATCAGTTGGAAACCAAAGATCTACTGCACAAAGCTCAATGACATAATCATATAACCCTACACAGCAGACTATATATATATATATATATATATATGTATATATATATATATATATATATATATATATATATATATATATATATATATATATATATATATATATATATATATATATATATATATATATATATATATGTAGCTACACAGAAATGAAAACAAAATTTATCTTTTTGATTTAGCAATGGTGCTAGCTGATATGATGCAGAATCGAACAACAACTCAAGAAAAACTTCCCAAAAACTAGGGCAAACCAGTAAATAAAGTGACAACACAACACGATCACTGCCTCAGAAACACCAGCAACCAACCAAGCCTTGGAAGAAATTCCTTTATTCCACCGACTAAGCGCTTTCACCAAAGTTGGCTTCTTCAGAGTCAGTGTTTAACAAAAAACATACACATTTTATACTCTTCAGACATAATGACATCATCACATAAATCAATAAACTGCTCCAATTAATCAATTAATTAATCAACATTACACAGTACCAAAGATAAAACAATTCCTAAAACATGCTTAAAAATTCTCACAACAGTTCTACTTATCTAATAAGAATGAAATATATAAAATACAAACAATAATATCTTATAAAATAATTATTCAGAATAAACCCATTCAATGTGTGTAATACATATAACCTTTTAACCATAATGTAAGCATACCTTTTTGCTAATCCAGCTAAACATTTTTTAAAAAACTTTGTGTAATATATTTCATTTAGTTTATTTTGTTTGTGTATATATATATATATATACATTGATCTTTGTTGTATTTTATTTTGTTTTATTTTATTTCATTTTATCTTGTTTTATACTATTGTTAAATTATATAATACTAGCCTTGAGTTTCAAAACAGGTTTTATAGAAATGTAATCATTAATGCCAGGGTGTCTAGTGGCATTTAATCTCAACTGCCACATAGTTTCTAGTAACGCTACCCTATTTCCTATGTCACCTCCCTGTTCTAGCAATACTCTATCTATAATGAAGAACACAAACTTCTTAAATTCCTTGCAATTGATGCTGTGAATGTAAAGTGCATTGTGAGAGTCTTTGTTTTTTATAGCTCTTAAATGTTCCACCATCCTATCACGTAACCTACGAGTGGTCATGCCTATGTAAAATGCTTCACAGGTTACACACAAGGCCACGTAGACTATATTCTTTGTGTTACAATTGCAAGGTTACGTAGGTTACGTGATAGGATGGTGGAACATTTAAGAGCTATAAAAAACAAAGACTCTCACAATGCACTTTACATTCACAGCATCAATTGCAAGGAATTTAAGAAGTTTGTGTTCTTCATTATAGATAGAGTATTGCTAGAACAGGGAGGTGACATAGGAAATAGGGTAGCGTTACTAGAAACTATGTGGCAGTTGAGATTAAATGCCACTAGACACCCTGGCATTAATGATTACATTTCTATAAAACCTGTTTTGAAACTCAAGGCTAGTATTATATAATTTAACAATAGTATAAAACAAGATAAAATGAAATAAAATAAAACAAAATAAAATACAACAAAGATCAATGTATATATATATATATACACAAACAAAATAAACTAAATGAAATATATTACACAAAGTTTTTTAAAAAATGTTTAGCTGGATTAGCAAAAAGGTATGCTTACATTATGGTTAAAAGGTTATATGTATTACACACATTGAATGGGTTTATTCTGAATAATTATTTTATAAAATATTTTATAAGATATTATTGTTTGTATTTTATATATTTCATTCTTATTAGATAAGTAGAACTGTTGTGAGAATTTTTAAGCATGTTTTAGGAATTGTTTTATCTTTGGTACTGTGTAATGTTGATTAATTAATTGATTAATTGGAGCAGTTTATTGATTTATGTGATGATGTCATTATGTCTGAAGAGTATAAAATGTGTATGTTTTTTGTTAAACACTGACTCTGAAGAAGCCAACTTTGGTGAAAGCGCTTAGTCGGTGGAATAAAGGAATTTCTTCCAAGGCTTGGTTGGTTGCTGGTGTTTCTGAGGCAGTGATCGTGTTGTGTTGTCACTTTATTAGCTGATATGATGGACAGAAGGAAGGTTGGTATATTGTGTGTGCAAGAGACCAGATGGAAGGGGAGCAAGGCTAGGTGTATCGGAGGTGGGTTCAAATTGTTCTATCATGGTGTGGATGGGAGGAGAAATGGGGTAGGGGTTATCCTGAAGGAACAGTATGCTAAGAGTGTTTTAGAGGTAAAAAGAGTGTCGGATAGACTGATGTTTATGAAGCTGGAAACTGATGGTGTAATGATGAATGTTGTTTGTGCATATGCTCCACAATTTGGGTGTGCGATGGATGAAAAAGAAAACTTTTGGAGTGAGTTGGATGAAGTGGTGATTACCGTATCCAAGGGTGAGAGACTGGTGATTGGAGCAGATTTCAGTAGGCATGTTGGTGAAGGGAACAGAGGGGATGAGGAAGTGATGGGTAGGTATGGTGTTAAGCAAAGGAATGCAGAAGGTCAGATAGTAGTGGATTTTGTGAAAAGGGTGGACATGGCTGTGGTGAATACGTATTTTAATAAGAGGGAGGAGCATAGGGTGACATACAAGAGTGGAGGAAGATGCACACAGGTGGATTATATCTTATGTAGAAGGGCCAATCTGAAGGAGACTGGAAAATGTAAAGTGATGGCAGGGGAAAGTGTAATTAGGCAACACAGGATGGTGGTTTGTAGGATGACATTGGTGATCAAGAAGAGGAGGAAGAGTGTGAGGGCAGTACCAAGGATCAAATGGTGGAAATTGAAAAAGGGTAATTTTGAGGTGGAGTTTAGATAAGAGTTAAGACAGGCACTGGATGACAGTGAAGAGTTACCGAATAGCTGGGTAACTACAGCAGAGCTAGTAAGGGAGACAGCTAGAAAGGTGCTTGGTGTGACGTCTGGAAAGAGGAAGGAGGACAAGAAGACCTGGTGGTGGAATGAAGAAGTATAGGAGAGTATACAGAGAAAGAGGTTGGTGAAGAAGAAGTGGGATTGTCAGAGAGATGAAGAAAGTAGACAAGAGTATGAGGAGATGAGGTGCATGGCAAAGAGAGAGGTAGCGAAGGCTAAGGATAAGGCATATGAAGAGTTGTATGAAAGGTTGGACACTAAGGAGGGAGAAAAGGGCCTGTACCAATTGGCTAGACAGAGGGACCGAGCTAGTAAAGATGTGCAACAGTAAGAGTGATAAAGGATAATGAGGGAAACATACTCACAAGCGAGGAGAGTGTGTTGAGGAGATGGAAAGAGTACTTTGAGGGGTTGATGAATGAAGAGAATGAGAGGGAGAGAAGGTTGGATGATGTGCAGATAGTGAATCATGAAGTGCAGTGGATTAGCAAGGAGGAAGTAAGGATCGCTATGAAGAAGATGAAGAATGGAAAGGCTGTTGGTCCAGATGACATACTTGTGGAAGCATGGAGGTGTTTAGGTGAAATGGCAGTGGAGTTTTTAACTAGATTGTTTAATGAAATCTTGGAAAGTGAGAGGATGCCTGAGGAATGGAGAAAAAGTGTTTTGGCACCAATTTTTAAGAATAAGGGTGATGTGCAGAGCTGTAGGAACTACAGAGGGATTAAACTTGATCAGTCACAGCATGAAGTTATGAGAAAGAGTAGTGGAAGGTAGGTTAAGAAGGGAGGTGATGATTAGTGATCAGCAGTATGGTTTCATGCCAGGAAAGAGCACTGCAGATGCGATGTTTGCTCTGAGAGTGTTCATGGAGAAGTACAGAGAAGGTCAGAAGGAGTTGCATTGTGTCTTTGTGGACTTAGAGAAAGCATATGACAGGGTGTCTGGAGAGGAGTTGTTGTATGAGGAAGTTGGGAGTGTCAGAGAAGTATGTAAGAGTGGTACAGGATATGTACGAGGGTAGTGTGACAGCGGTGAGGTCTGCAGTGGGAGTGATGGATGTGTTTAAGGTGGGGGTGGGATTAAATCAAGGATCAGCTCTGAGCCCTTTCTTATTTGCAATGGTGATGGACAGGTTGACAAACGAGATCAGACAGGAGTCCCCGTGGACTATGATGTTTGCAGATGACATTGTGATCTGTAGTGAGAGTAGGGAACAGGTGGAGCAGACTCTGGAGAGGTGGAGATATGCTCTAGAAAGAAGAGGAATGAAGGTGAGCAGGACTAAAACAGAAATATGTGTGTGAATGAGAGGGAGGATAGAGGAATGGTGAGGATGCAGGGAGTAGAGGTGGTGAAGGTGGATGAGTTTAAATGCTTGGGATCAACAGTTCAGAGTAATGGTGAGTGTGGAAGAGAGGTGAAGAAGAGAGTACAGGCAGGATGGAGTGGGTGGTGAAGAGTGTCAGGAGTGATTTGTGACAGACAAGTACCAGTAAGAGTGAAAGGGAAGGTCTACATGAGGGTAGTGAGACCAGCTATGTTATATGGGTTGGAGACAGTGACATTGACAAAAAAGCAGGAGTTAGAGCTGGGCATGGCAGAGTTAAAGATGTTAAGATTTGCACTGGGTGTGATGAGGGTGGACAGGATTAGGAATAAGTATATTAGAGAGTCAGACCAGGTTGGAAGGTTTGGAGACAAAGCCAGAGAGGCAAGATTACATTGGTTCGGACATGTGCTGAGGAGGGATGCAGAGTATATTGGGAAAAAGATGCTAAGGATGAAGCTACCAGGTAACAGGAAAAGAGGAAGGCCTAAGATAAGGTTTATGGATGTGGTGAGAGAGGACATGCAGGTGGTTGGTGTGACAGAGCAAGATGCAGAGGACAGGAAGAAATGGAAACAGATGATCCAGTGTGGTGACCCCTAACAGGAACAGCCAAACGAAGAAGATGATAGGTTAAATATTTTCACAGAATTGTGTAGGGAAGGTGGGCAACATTGGTTTAATGGTTTAGAATTCTGCTACGGAGTATTATGAGACTACGTCTGTTAGACATATTCATAAAAAGATTACAGATAGCACTAGACCTTCGTGAAATATGGCTTCCTCAGCATTTGTCAGAGTATAGCAAATCCCCAGGAGCCTTGGTGTTTAAAGGGGTCTTGCTACAAATTTTCAGATTTTCTAACAGGCATCAAGCCAGAGCTAAAGTGCTTGTTTCTTTTTCCAACATAATAGCTAAGCCTCGAGCTTAAACACAGTCCCAGATAGTTTTGGTCTGCTCACCATTATTATTTGCAAGATTTTGCTTCCTTGTAAAAAGTTAAACTAATAATTCATTTATTTACAGATTCAGCATTTTAGATACACTGAAGCTCTCAATAAATCCAGATATGTAAAATAGCTTGGAAATACAGTAAAAACATATTTTAAGACTGCACATTTATGTATGAAATTTTAAAGGAATTCATTATAATGTTTATGTAAGTTGAATTTGTAGAAGTGGGAATATATAAATGCGTGCAATTGTTTAAGATCCATAGCATTTCATTATCCATGAAGTTTAGGGTTAGGTTAGAAATTGTAAATCATAGGATTATAATAATACTAGGCTAATGGCCCTAGGGCCCTTACAAGCCTAGCCAATAGTTTATCCCTAAAAGGAAACCTCAATCAGCACCTGTCAGTGAGAGACACAGTTAGAACCCCTGGGACAAATTTGTGGTTTCTCATCCACTCATCAAGGTTTTGCTTGAAAAGGGTCAGTGACATACTTTGTTTGATGTGTACGGGAAGTCTGTTCCAGAGACAGAGCGGGCTCTTCTCCAGCAGGTTTTGTTAATGTCACATATTAGATTTAAGCCTTTCCATGAGGTAATGCACGAGCAGCTGGACTTATGGATATGGAGCATCTCTAGTAGAGCAGGGTCTGAGATTGCCTTGTAGGCGAGACACAGATCACCTCTGACCAATCTGTATGATACTGAGCAGAGTGATAGTGATTTGAGCCTGTCCACATAGGACAGGCGTTGGAGGTCATGGATTCTCTTTGTGAGGTATTTCTGTGGCCTTTCCAGTTGGTGCAGGTGTTTGAATGTTTTATCATCAGATATATCCTTATGTGATTATTTTTGTTTAACTAAGTATATTATATCAGACAATAAACTATCACTTTAAAAACTGATAACTTACCCCACTTTCTCTCCCACACTTCTCAAGATATACTCCCAGCCATAACTCCTCTAAGTATCATTAGGGAATAAGTCCTTAATGTGCTCTCAAAGGCCAAGAACACTGCATTGATGGGTCCCGCTAATATCCCAGGATGCCTCCAAAATACCATGAAACTTGCCCTATCAGAACCCACTAGAATCATTATTTAACTGCAGCCTCCAAACAGGCTTCATGACAAATGAATGGAGGACTGCAATTGTTATCCCTCTGCACAAGGGTTAAGCCATCCACAGATCCAGGTAATTACAGACTGACAGGATCATAGGATCATAGGAAATTACGAGGCTAATGGCCTGAGGGCCCTTACAAGCCAAGCCAGATTTTACTCGTGTTACCTTCATGAGCACTTATTGCCCCTGCCCAAAAGGGCCAAAGGTGGAACCCTCAGGGTAAATTTACGGTTACCCATCCAATCGTCCAGACTGTGTTTGAAGAGGATCAATAAGGTGCTCTGTTTGACGTGACATGGAATTCTATTACAAAGCTGTGGTAACCTTTGGGAGACAAATCTGTCCCTCCATCAAGCTCTACTGATGTCACATACCAGGTTTAGGTCTTTAGAGTGAGTAACCTGTGTGCCATTTGACTTGCAGATGTCCAGCATTTCCAATAAAGCGGGATCAGAGATCACCTTATATGCAAGGGAGAGATCACCTCTGAGTAGTCTGTATGAAACAGAATAATGTGACAGTGATTTTAGCTGATCCACATAGGATAGCTGCTGAAGACCTTGAACTTTCTTTGTGAGCAACTGCTGCAGGTGCTTTGAAAGGTACATGCTAAAAGGGGCGTTGTACTCAATTATTGGCCTAATGAGTAAAGAGTACAGGGAGATGATAATTTCACTTTTTCTCGAGGCAATGCCCTTACCTATGAGGTGAGCCATATAGAATGCCCTTCTTAGCACTCTGGACACATGGTGATCAAAGGCAAGGTTGCTGCCAACCTGAGTTCCCAGATCTCTCACCACTGAGTGTGCACTTAGGGTATTGCCATTGATGTGGTAATTTGCAGGAATATCGCTCTTGCTGAAAGAAATGATAATACTTTTTTTTGCACTGTTCGAGGCCATGAGTTTGGCACAATCATTGTATGCATAAGACCTTCTTGAAGGATGTTGACATCATTTGGAAAATCTATGATCACACCCAGTTTGCAGTCATCAGCAAAGTTTGTCAGCCACAGTCCTTTGGTTGTAGCTTGCACTTCAGAGAAAAAAACAGTAGAGGTCCCAGGACCGATCACTGTGGAATACCACTGGTAATGGGTCTGCTCTTGGAGGTGAATTCCCCTATTTTGACTGTGTGTTCTAAAGGAGAGACAGTTTGCAACCCACCTTATAATATAAAGGTTGATGTCTAACTGGGAGAGTTTGTCAATGATGCCTGAGTGAGGGATAGTGTCAAATGCATTGGCCAAGTGTAGGTAGGCTGTATGCACAGATGTCCCCTTATCCAGGGTCCTTGTGACTGTCTCAATGAAGTCCACCAGGTTTAACAGGCATGACCTCCCCTTGACAAATACAAACTGGGTAGGATGCAGTGCTTGGACATTACCTATTTCTTTTTTGATAAGGTCCATGATGATTCTGTCCATGGCCTTGCAGATAAGGCTAGTCAGGCTAATAAGCCTGTAGTAAAAAAACTTAAGGAACTGGAACCAAATAGCAAAACAAACCTCAGACAAATTAGGATGCCAAGCCTTTATTCAGCTGATGACGTTTAATGACAAAAGTGTTTAATAAAGACTTGGTACGCCAATTTGTTTGAGTTTTTTGTTTTGCCATTCAGCTCCAGTTCCTTAAGTTTTTTTTTGTAGTGCATTTTGGTACTGATTAAGTCGGACTTCATTTATTTAAAAGGTCTGTAGTTCCCTGGGTCAGTAGAAGCACCACCTTTGTGCAGGGGGATAATGGTGACTGTTTTCCATTCAGCTGGGTTGAAGCCAGTACTTAGACTGTGATTAAAAAGAGTAGCCAATGTTGATGCTAATTCTTGTTTGAGCTCATGTAGGACACAGCCCAGGATATTATCAAGTACTATTGATGCTGTGTTTTTGGCCTTAGAGAGGGCATTTATGACCTGCTCTTTAGAGGTAGGGAACAAGTGGTAGGGACGTCATGAAGTGCATGTGGCAGGGACAGGGGGGTGAATTTTTCACCAAACCTGTTGGCTAGCAGGTTAGCTATGTCTACCAGCTCAGTGTATGTGTTACCATTAACTACCAATGCAGTGGAAATCTGAGCCTTACCTTTTAGGTTACGGATGTAACTAAAGAATGCCTCATGGCTGTCCTAGATTGAGGAAGCTAACCTGGATTCATAGTTTGCCTTGGAGGACTTCAAAAGAAGCATTATTTGTTTATTTAAGCTGAGGAGGGAATGTCTCCATTTTAAACCCTGCCCCTTCTTACTCTTAGACAGCAGTTTCTTCCTTTTATTGTAAAGCCTGCTAATGGTGGTTGTCCAGCAGGCAGGTTTGCTTTTCATTGAAGAGTCTGTTTTGGTCCTAACAGGTACTGCAGAGTCAATACAGTTATACAGTTGGTGGTATAAAGCATCGGAGTAGAGCTTAGCATAGTTACCAGTTCCAGAAAAAACACCACAAAGAAAGCAAATAGAAGAAAACCACAAAGACCAGTATCCACAAATGTTTAATGCACTTGACGTCTCGACAAACTACCTTCAAAGACTAAAATCAACCATACAAATGCCTGCCTATATATACAAACCCCAACATTAGTTACATTTCATTTATACAATTAAAAAAACAATTAGCTAATAAAAATCAATTAATGTGCAAAAAACCTCCTGTTGCACTCCATATTTAAACCACAAGAAAATAAAGTATTACATTTTAAAATATACACAGATTCCTTGTACAACAACTGGTGTTTTACATCCCCAATCCCATACTTACAGCATTTAACATTTTTTAAAATAGTGGCCTGTAGCCCTGTCAATTCACTTCTATATACTGCGTTGAAATATTCTGCAACTGAACTCTCTTTTATTTTTTATAATATCCCTCATATGCTCTCTTAATCTTGCCTTAAATGACCTCTTACTTTCTCCCACATAAAACTTGTTGCATGGACATCTGAGGGCATACATAATGCCCTCAGTTTCACAATTAAAACTTCCTTTCACATTAAATTTTAAACCATTAATATTTGTAAAGCTCACAACTACGTTTTGAATTTGAATTTAATGGAAGACTTTTTCATCAAAAACAAGGAATAGCAATGGGAGTTGCTTTTGCTCCAACATATGCCAATTTAAGTATGGGGTTATTTGAGGTTGAATATATTTATTGTTCCCAGTTTTTTCCAAAAGTATGTAAAAAAATATTACAGATTTATAGATGACCTCATATTTTTATGTGAAGGAGGTGAGAGCGAAGTTGAACTATTTGTGACTGAATTACAACAAAATAGATTTTGTCTTAAATTTGATGGTCTGAAAATAGGTAAAAGGGTATCTTACCTGGATGTAGTACTGGGTATTACAAGTGGTAACAGTAATTGGAAGTTTAGAGAAGGGATTTTGTATCTGATGGCAGATAGTCGTTATCCACCCCATACTATTCAGGCATTACCATATGGTTTATACAGGCTATGTAACAATGATACAGATTTTACTACTGAATTAGTACACACTGTTAGGATGTTTAGATGTCAAGGGTATAATATGGAATTGTTACAAGATTGCTGGAATACATTTTTTACTTGATATATAAATAGGAGGTATAATACTAGCCAGGTAATAGAGACTAGAAAAGAAGATGTTTATTTTGTCACCACTTAGAGTTGTTTAAGTTCTAAGGTGACAAAGTGGGTTAAGTATTATTGGGAATTTATAATTTCTTTGAAAGATGTTTCACAATGGGTTAATATGTTACCTAAAATATCTTGTAATGTAAGCAGTAATATAAAAAAAATGTTCTTGTTAAAAGTAGATTTATAAGTCCCGCTTTGAATCTTGTACAAAATCCCACTGCATATGGAACCAAGCCATGTGGGAAGTGTAAGGTGTGAAAACATGTAGTCGTGAGCTTTACAGATATTAATGGTTTAAAATTTAACATGAAAGGAGGTTTTAATTGTGAAACTGAGGGCATTATTTATGCCCTCAGATGTCCATGCAACAAGTTTTATGTGGGAGAAAGTAAGAGGTCATTCAAGACAAGATTAAGAGAGCATATGAGGGATAGTATAAAAAATAAAAGAGAGTTCAGTTGCAGAATATTTCAACGCAGTATATAGAAGTGAATTGAAAGGGCTACAGGCCACTATTTTCCAAAATGTGAAATGCTGTAAGTATGGGATTGAGGATGTAAAACACCAGTTGTTGTACAAGGAATCTGTGTATATTTTAAAATGTAATACTTTATTTCCTTGTGGTTTAAATATGGAGTGCAACTGGAGTATTTTTGTACATTAATTGATTTTTATTAGCTAATTGTTTTTTTAATTGTATAATTGAAATGTAATTAATGTTGCAGTTTGTATATATATATATATATATATATATATATATATATATATATATATATATGTATATCTATAGGCAGGCATTTATATGGTTGATTTTACTCTTTGAAGGCAGTTTGCCGAAAACGTCAAATGTATTAAACATTTGTGGATACTGGTCTTTGTGGTTTTCTTCTATAGTTACCAGTTATGTCTGAGGGGAGAGGTGCAATGAAGCTATTTATACCATCCTGTAAGAGGTTATAATCTGTTTTGGAGATTTTAGTCTAGTTGCTGCTAGGGGAGGGTCAGGTGTGATAGTTACCTCAAATGAGACTGATTTGTGTTCAGATCTCACCAGAGATGACCTCACAGTGGGGGAGCTACAATGGTCTCCCATATTTGTAAGCACCAGGTCCAGGATGTTGGCACCCGTGGTGGGGTTGTCAACCAGCTGGTCCAGGGCACTGAAGTTAACAAAGTTGAGGAACTTTTGGGCAGGAGAGTTTGAGCATGAGGAATTCACCAGTCAATGCTAGTTTAGTTAAAGTCGCCCAAAACTATGATGTTAGGATGTATTGTGATAGACTTAAGTTGATCTAAATAGGGAGAGTGGGTGTCCTGATTCATGGAGGGGGATCTGTAGCTGGCGATGATTTGAATATGTGTTTTACCAACAGTTAATTGCACCTAGAGTATTTCTAGGGTGTCATACTGTTTGACCAATCTGGAGGTGTATTTATCCTTGATGAATATTGATACACCACCTCCTTTAGTATTCTTACCTTCAGTTTGTGATCTGAACATGTGGAAGGAGGTGTAAGCCGGTATGGCTGGGGTGCTCTCCACTGCCCTGAACCAGGTATGTGTGACTGCACAAATGTCTGCATCCTCCAGGGTGAGGATTGGTTCCAGTGTGTGCAGTTTCATGTTAAGACTCCTAGCATTTAGCAACATGACCTTGAAGTTGTTTTTGGTTGGTATTTTTACACTAGGAGTTTTGTTCTTGTGACATGGCCTAGAAAAGGCATTATGGGGTGGCAAGAGCCTTAGCCAGTAGTTGAAATCACAGGGGTGACAGATGAAGACCATCTCAGCATAGCATTGAGGTCTGACAATCATGTCATCCCAGGCTGACAGATACTGGATCCCCTTAGAATGACATTCAAAAACTAAGCCAATTATTGAAGTGAAACATTTTCTGTTTTTATTGAGGCATAATTCTAGGTGAAGGTAAAATTCTGCTTAAAGATAAAGATATACCTGCCCGAGACACACAGTCTGAGAGCTCAGTCATCTCTCTCTTCATATAGTCCATAGAGGTACGTCTCAAGTCATTTCACACCAAAATGGACTATGACAGAGTCATAACAGTACCTGTTGTTGAGAAACTTGAGTGCATGTGTGATATGGCGGATCCTGGCAACTGACAGACAGCTGACTCTGACCTTATCCTTATCTAGCCTGGTGAGAGGGACATCTGTGTGTCTCACAATGGAGTCTCCTATGTTAGGTTTAGTGTTTAGCCTTATGGGCTTCACAGGTGAGACACTGTTGCATGAGCTATTGTGTGTATTGTGATCTGCAGAGGAATTATTATTTGTAACATGCTTGTATTTGTGTTTGGAAGGTCTCTGGTGTTTAAGTAAGTTTGTGGTGAGGACCTCCACATATGTAGGTATGTGTGATGTGGGTTTGGGTGGAGTAGGTGGTAAGGTGTGCATTCTGACAACCTGATCAGGGTCAAATGTATTGACTGGCATGTGAGAGAGCATTGATTCAAGGTTTTTAATATAGTTGTATCTCTCACATGTTGAGTTAGTGTGGACTAGAAGTAGAGGGTTGTCTGTGTACATGAGGCAGTTGCTACACTGCCTGAAGATGCCCATGTCAACCAAGATGGTTGGAGAAACTGTAGGAAATTGCCCATTCATAGTGCAAGGTGAATTTATATGGTCAGAAACAGGAATATGGTGGAAAGGGGTTACACACAGGAATAACTGGTGGGCATGAGGCTACGCTTAATGCTACACTAGTGGGTAGAGCGGGGCCGCAGGAAAAACTCTTGAGTCTGTTATTATAGTGGGGTGCTTACACAGCTTCACTAATACTGCCTCTCTACCTGGAAATGTGATAAAGATGAGGAACTACACTGTTGGGATACAGCTGTATCTAAGGGAAAAATTGTCGAAATTATCTGTCCAGCTATGGCGCACAATTTTGCAGCAGTCCAGTGTGCTGAGCGATGAACAAACAAGCAGAAACTCAGTCAAGGGTGGGGGTTAAATACCAGAAGGTTAAAACCTAAAACAACTATAAAAAAGCTCAAAAGAATCAATGAAGTGGTTGCTCCAAGTTCTAGACCAGACAACCTTTACCAGCTAGGGACCAATCAGCACAATCCTCTCACTACAGTGCAGAAGGGCCCTTTCCAATCCAAGATGGCCTGGAAAATGTGCTCAGAACAAACAGTTACTACAAACAAACAGCCAGGCCCAGAAACAGCAATCCTGTGTCTGACTATGCTACAGCTACATTATTTTAGGCAGAAAACACTACAGAAATGTTTACCACAGCAGAAAAACAGCAGTGAGACACTAAATAAAAAAATTAAACTAAAAAGGAGCAAGGAGACTCTAGAGAATGTTTTTAACTGCAAACAAATCAGTTATATGATACACTCCTTGGCAGGAAAATCAGAACAAACAAACAGATGCTTAACAAATGGAGAAAATTTCCAGTTAATACCTTTCAAACAGTGAAAAGCAGAACAAACAAACAGATACTTCGCAAATGGAGAAAATTTCTAGTTAAAACCTTTCAAACGGTGAAAATGGCTAAAAAAGCTAGATTTAAAAAGGCCCCCTTACAGACATAAGGTGCAAGGTTTGATTCTCACCTTGGGATGCATGAATAAACTTAAAAAGGCCCCTTACAAACATAAGGTACAAGGTTTGATTCTCTCTTTGGAAAGCATGCCTAGGCTTAAAAAGGCTGTCTATGGTTGTTAGCCCAGTAATCATCTATGAACCAATTAACCTAAGATAAAAAACAGAATTCAGTGTCAGAAATTCCAAACTCGCCATTATTTCATGTTGTGATGTTATGGTCAAATGCAATTCTAGGTTTATTTGGGAGGCAAAGAAAAGTTACAAATAACGTATTTAATTATTTAATGTGTATATTATATTTGGATTACGTACTTTAGGTAAAAGGGTTGTTTTAATAAAGTTTAAACTTTATATGTAAAGAACTTCTTTTTCTGGTTCTCTTTAAATTTTGATAATGTTACCATAATTGGTTTGAGTAATGACATCTATTTTTTAGATAATATAATTCCAAAATATTTTATTTTATACAGAGCCAGTTGTATTTATAGCCATCTATAAAATATTGTTCAGTATTTTGATTTGTCAGTTTAATGTTTGTTTTATTTCTGTTAAATTTAAGTGGGGGTGCACATTCATTTTTTTTTTTATTTTGTCATTATTTAAAAAAAATAATCTTATCTAATAGAATTTGTTAATGGTTTCATTGCAAGTTCAAACAAGAAAAGTGAGACTGGACAACCCTTTTTGGTTCTTTCTGTTATTTTTATTGTTTGTAAAATTACAAATTCCTATTTTTATGTAAGTGAAGATGTTACTATATAGTTGTTTTATTAAAATTATGTAAGAGCTTGGGAATTCAAACGTTTCTTTATAAAGCAACACAACTGTCTCAAACTAAGTAACTCTCAGTTGTACTCATGGTACTCTTCTGGTAAGAGACCTCTACACTCCACTGAAAAATGATTGCTCTCCATAACTAAACCTAATATCAACACAGAATACTCCCTGTGTTCACACTGCATTGCTAATAACTGGAACACCACCCAACTCCAGGCTTTAGATATGGCATTGTGAATTCTAGTGGGAGTCTTGATCAGCTCAGAGAAGTCATTTAGCTGAATTGAATTTGCTGTTTTTTCTCGGGTTATCTTTTGCCAGTCTATGTTAACGTCTCTTAGCAAGATGGTTTCTAGTCTTTTGTTGGCCATGACCCAAGAAACGATCTTTCCCAGGATGGAAATGCTGTTACCAGGTGGTATGTATAGACCTGGGTTGACTAGAGATTTGTGAGTATTCAGTTTGAGGAGTGAGATGAGAAGTTCAGTGCTGTTGAAAGTGGATATAGAATTATGGCAAGTGGAGAGACCTAAAAATAGCATTTTTGTTGATTCTAATTAGTCTAAGTATCCTATAACCTGTTGGGACTATTTCTATGTCTTTGGTAATTGGCTTTAACTAAGTTTCCCTGGGCTATACAGGCATGGCCTTCAGTGATTTTGTTATTGAGACTCTACTTAGGTTACTAAGTAGCATTTTAATTCTACTTAGTTACTAAGTAGCATTTTAATTCTACTTAGGTTACTAAGTAGCATTTTAATTCCCAGGTGGTTGGATAGGTAACCTGTCAATGTTATGGCATGTGAGGGGGCTGGTTTGGTAGAGTTTGGTCTCAAAAACATTACCAATGTGAAATTAACCAATTAGAACAAGATAAGGGTCATGCTTCTAAATGTTAGGAGCTTAAACCAAAAACTGCACACCCTGGAAGCACTTCTATAACTAGAAGATGTAGATGTCTGTGCAGTCGAAGAAACCTGGTTCAAGGCCTCAGAGAGTACCTTGGCTTTGAAAGGCTACAATGCCTTTCACACCTTTAGACCACAAAATTAACATGTGAAAACCAAAGGAGGCAGTGTTTCAATCTATATTAGAGATAAATTCACCTCCCGTCAAGTAAGACTGACCAACTCCATGGAGTTACTCCAGATCCAAGTTACCATGGGTAAACCCCCATTCAAGTCATAGCCAGTTATAGAGCCCCCTCCATGGGTTATGATGCCCACAAAGCCTATTTGACCAAACTGGAGACAATCCAAATTTCACCAAACACACTGGAATTTCAATTATCCCACCATCAACACTGAAACCTATTCTAGCCCTAACTCGCTAGCGCAAAAGTTCCTTGACTTTGTTAATTCAAATGCCCTGAAATAAATTTTCCATACCCTGACAAAGGGAAGAAACATTTTGGATCTGGTCCTCACCAACATGTCAACATGTTAAACAGATGCACTGCCACAACTGTTAGAACCTCATTAGTTAAAACTGACCACAAATCAGGTCTATATTACCTGATCGAAACCTTAGGTTATCGAACACCTAAAGGTCGATCACGAAATGTCGAACCCTTAAGATCCAAAACAGCCATTTCCACATAAGGAAACAATGCCGTTGGCCAAAAAAAAAAAAAAAAAAAAAAAGTTGTGCCCCCCCCCCCACACACACACACCCCTAACTAAATATACCAACTCCGAGATCGGTCTACAGTAGAGAAAGAACACAATCTTCCAAATGACTCATTTCCCTGTGTGGAAGTGGCCATTCACAATTTTCAGACTTTGAGATTTAGTGATTGACCTTTAGGTGTTCGATAACCTAAGGTTTCAATCACGTAATAGGGACCCCACAAAGCAGTCATCTTCAAGCTGGCACTAACACCAGAACTCACAAAGGGTGAAATCAGAATAAAAAACTTCACCAAGGCAAATTCTACCATCCTAGGTGAAGGTATAAATGGATTCCAAGTCCCACCCCAAGCTGGAAGTAGTAACTATGCTGAAGCTTACACTAAAGCCCTGTACAATCACTTGCATAAGTGTACAAACTCGGCCGTACAAGAAAGAATCAAAGCCAGAACCCCAAGTAAAAACAAGCTGCCATAGTGGACATCCAGCATTGACAAACTTTACAATGAATGCAAAAAGTTGCTATCCAAAAAAACAAAGCCAAGGCCCCAACAATGGAATAGCTCCCTCCCCAGCCTCAACAGACAAATAAGACAACTTGTCAAATCCTCCAAGGGCTCCTTTGAGAGAAACTTAGCAAGTATAGCCAAGAGTGACCATAAAATCTATTACAGCTACGTATGTAAATTAAAGGGTAGGACCAGTGACCCATGGTATTACACACACTGACGCCACAGAAATAGAAAACCTGCTAGCGGATAAGTTTGGTGAAAATTTCACCCCCTTATCCCCTACTAACTTACAACAACCTTTTCCCCAAACTCCCCTCCACCCTATGTCTCTGAAGAGCAGGCCCTGAAAGGTTTTTCCAAGGCATAAAACACAGCCTCTATGGGACCAGATGACATCCCAGGCTGTCTTCTAAACAGGCTAAAGCATGAACTAGCATCACCACTAAGTACCCTTTTCAGTCATAACTTTACCACATGCTTTGTTCCTGTGGAATGGAGAACAGTAACAGTTATTTCCCTCCACAAAGGAGGCCTAGCAACAGACCTAGGGAATTACAGACCCATAAGCCTGACCAGCCTAATTTGTAAGGCCATGGAATGTATAATTACGGACCTCATAAATAAAGACATAGATGACCTCCAAACCCTGGATCCTACCCAATTCAGCTTCATGAAGGGCAGATCCTGCCTGTTAAGTGTGGTAGATTTCTTTGAAAATGTGACCAATGCCATTGACAGGGGCAAATCTGTGCACACAGTATACCTTGACCTGGCAAAGGCTTTTGGCACAATCCCACATTCAGGCATTACTGATAAACTTAGCAAACTGAATGTAAACCCCTTCGTTGTAAGATGGGATGCCAACTGGCTCACAAACCAGACACCCACTATCAAAATGAGTGACTTCACATCAACCATCAGACCTGTTACCAGTGGGGTGCCATAGGGGTCAGTGCTGGGCCCCCTACTGTTTGGTATATACTTCTCAGAAGTTCAGGTCAAAACTAAGAGGTTGTGGCTGACCAAGTTTGCAGACGACTGCAAACTAGATGCAATCATTGAATCCCCACATGATGTCAGCATACTGCAGGAGGGTCTCACACAGACCAGAGCCTGGTGTATTAGTTACAGTCTCAAACTGAATACAAAGAAATGCATCATCATTCCCTTCCGCATAATGTTCCTTCACCCAATCAAATCAACAGCAATACCCTAAGTACCTACCTGGGATAACAAGTTGACTGTGACCTTAGCAGTGACCACCATGTGTCTACTGTAGTAAGGAAAGCTTTCTACATAGTACACTTGATTAGTAAAGGCATCACCTCGAGAGCAAAAGAAGTACTTGGCACTTATCCGGCCCATAACTGAGTATAATGCCCTGTTTGGCATGTACTGTACTAAGCACCTGCAGCAATTAGAGAGACCTCAGAGGTTTCTAACAAAGAAGATCAAGGGGCTCCAGCATGTACCTTACACAGACCAACTAAAGTCCCTGTCACTATTCTCCATATCATATAGACTTCTTAGGGGAAGACTTATGTCTGGCCTGCAGGGAAATCCATGACCCAAAACTAATGAACTTACTGCATATCTGTAAATCAAATGGGACTAGACTACCTGTTCCAGGGAACTAAATATGGAATGCAACTTAAATATGACTTGCTAGAGGGACAGATTTATCTCCCAGTGACTGGTGTGTCTTTGGAGCAGGCTAACAATTTCATTTGAAACAGAGCACCTGTATGATGCTGTTCAAGAGGAACCTGGATGAGTGGATGGGGCAACATAAATTCTTACCAGGTATAGAGCCAACAACTCTCCTGGACATGGGCAGTCATCACTAAATGAAGTCTTGGCTATTGAAAAGCATTTCTATGGTATTACATTGGGATGAAATGGCTAGGCTTAAAATGACATCTGGGTCAATAGCCTAGTAATTTCCTATGATCCTATGATTGGGTCCAGGAGTGGGATATATAAGTATTATCATCCAGTTACCAGTGTGGTTATTGAAGAGCCACATGTTTGGGCTTGAGTTTATACATGATTTTGGGTACTGATGGAGCATGGGATGATTGCTTGCATTTCATAATGCATTATATATTTGTTACATACCTTGGTTGTGCAGAAACAACTTCTGCAGCAGGTAACCATCCGAGTAAGGTCAACAGAGTAGCCATTCAGTGGAGGAAGAGGCAGCAGCAGTGTGAAGCAACAAGAGGCAGGTGCAATATGTCATGGCACTGACAAAGGGACAACATCGGTTCCAACTATGGGCCTTAACACAGACAACTCAGAGTACAATGATGCATGCATTGTCAAACCTAGGCTATGCAATACAGTGCATGGAGTGACCATGCTGTTCCCCAGACATTACCTTAATCACTTATGTTAGGAGGTGGGCAGGGCACTGCTATCATCATCATTTGCACAGGTCAGGATATAGTAACAGGCGACAGAAACACTATCATATGGAACAAGGTCAAGTGAGGCAGATATTAAAGCTACACAGGCTGGTGGCAAGTTGTGAGGAGTCAGGGATCACATCTTCTAAAGGTGGGATGGATCTGCCATGTTGCAAACACTGGTGCTGTATACTGCAGTGGCAAGTGGTCTTAGGGCTTGGTGTAGTCCATGTCAGTAACAGCATAGAATTACAGGAACATATGTGTGTGCACCTTGATGGGTGTCCCTTGTTGGGAGCCATTGGATGTATAGTGTCCATGTAAGTTTGGCATTATGTCTGCCTGCAGGGAAAATGAAGATTTTGAATTATGGAAGCAAGAGCTTGCAGCCTGGTGTGTTGTCCTGGGGTATGTACTGAGGGGTGTTAATATCCACATAAATAAGACAAGCCATGGCCAGATGTTGGCCTATCTGGACAGAGCTGATAATGATGCTGTGTTAAGAACATGCCATATCATCTGGAAAAGTGCAGCATCTGGCCTTCTCACATCTGGACCTTTCTGTTTCATTGCTACAGGAAGGAGAACCTGCAGAGGCAGACTGGAGGACAGTTACAATTTGTCTCATGAATGCACCATGGATACTATGTTAGCCATGAGGGACCTGAGCAGCACCATGTGTTCCCTCTCTCTAAACTCAGTGTTACTGTGCAGGCATTGGATGTTATCCGGAAAGCCATGTAGCATACTCACCAGGTACACAGGCTTTTAGGCAGCTGATATCTGTATCTGGGTCACTGAACTGTACATAAACTGATTAATGCTATGTGTTACAAGCAGATATCAGTATCTGAGTCACTGACTTCTATGTGCACTGATTAATGCTATGTGTTACAATCCAGGCATGGACAGATCTGGATGTATGATTGTGCTACAGACCACCACAACTCCTCTGTCCTGTACTGTGTTCATGCACATCAGAAGTAGTGCCCCACACTGCTGCCATCAGGGCTGAGGACTCCTGTATAGCCTGAGTAAGGGTTATAGTTACAGGATGTCTGCTAAACACTGGTGAGGCTAGGGTTTTGGCACATGCCTGCTCAGAACCCATCATATGTAGAGTATTTGTGTGTGTGTGTGTGTGTGTGTGTGTGTGTGTGTGTGTGTGTGTGTGTGTGTGTGTGTGTGCGTGTGTGTGTGTGTGTGTGCGTGCGTGCGTGCGTGCATGCATGTGTGCATGTGTGCATGTGTGTGTGTGTGTGTGTGTGTGTGTGTGTGTGTGTGTGTGTGTGTGTGTGTATGTGTGTGTGAGCACTCCCTTGTTAGTGTTTAGGGCATGAGAGTTTTCCCTGTGTCTGCTCCCATCATTGTCAGCCACAGGTGATCTCCTGACAGCAGACATGCACTGTTGCCTTGTACTGGACCCTTCACAGGTAATCTGCTGACATCAGACATGCACTGTACCCTTGTGTAGCACCCTTCACAGGTGATCTGCTGACATCGGACATGCACTGTCTCCTTACGCTGGACCATTCACAGATGATCTGCTGACATCAGACATGCACTGTCCCCTTGTGCTGGACCCTTCACAGTTGATCTTTTGGCATCAGACATGCACTGCTCCTCTGTCCTGAACCCTTCACATGTGATCTTCTGACATCAGACATGCACTGTGCCCTTGTGCTGGACCCTTCACAGGTGATCTGTTGACATCAGACGTGCACTGCTCCCTTGTCCTGGACCCTTCACAGGTGATCTGCTGGCATCAGACATGCACTGTCCCCTTGTGCTGAACCCTTCACATGTGAACTGCTGACATCAGACATGCACTGTCTACTTGTGTTGTACCCTTCACAGGTGATCTGCTGGCATCAGACATGCACTGTCCCCTTGTGCTGGACCCCTCACAGGTGACTTGTTCACATCAGACATGCACTGTCCACTTGTGTTGGACCCTTCACATGTGATCTGCTGGCATCAGACATGCACTGTCCCCTTGTGCTGGATCCTCCACAAGTAGAAACTGTGAAAACATAAAAACAATGTCTGTGGCAGCAGCATAACAAATGGAAAGTCTACCCCCACACAGACATAGTTTTATGTGACAGAATCTGTAAATACCACATGGATGTCTACATACCCTGTAGTGCAGGGTGCTGCAGTTGCAGCTGGGGCAGATATGCAAAAACCACCTCACCTGTACCACATTGTACTATATGGAAGTGCAATAGCTTATGCTAACCTGGTGCAACCCCTACAGACACCCATGTAGTCATCAGCAACCCAGTTCCTACATCCATGCCACCGTTGTCTAGGAATGTCTACTCCCTTTCCCCATAGAAGAACACTAGGAACTCCTCCACCTCTATGAACTTATTCTGTGCTAATGGTACACAATCAATGATGGGCATCACACTGGTACATAACCAGTAATGAGCATGACACTGGTACATAACCAGTGATGGACATCACATTGGTACACAAACAGTGATTGACAGGGGACTGGTACATAACCAGTGATGAACATCCCACTGGTACACAAGCAGTGGTAAACATGGCATTGGTACATAACCAGTGATGAATATGACAGTGGTACATAATGAGTGATGGACATCACACTGGTACACAAGCAGTAATGGACATGGTACTGGTACATAACCAGTGATGGACATCACACTGGTACATAACCAGTGATAGAAATTGCACTGGTACAAAAGCAGTGATTGACATCATACTGGTACACAAGAAGTGATGGTTATGGCACTGGCACAGAACCAGTGATGGACTTGATACTGGTACATAAAGTGTGATGGACATCACACTAGTACATAAGCAGTGTTGGACATGACACTGGTACATAACCAGTAATAAACATCACAGTGGTACACAAGCAGTGATGGACATGGCACTAGTACATAACCAGTGATGGACATCACACTGGTACATAACCAGTGATGGGCATGACACTGGTACATAACCAGTGATGGACATGTCATTGGTACATAACCAGTGATGGACATCACAGTGGTACACAAGCAGTGATGGACATCACACTGGTACACAAGCTGTGATGGACATGGCACTGGTACATAACCAGTGATGGACATCACACTGGTACACAAACAATGATGGGCATGGCACTGGTACATAACCAGTGATGGGCATCACACAGGTACATAACCAGTGATAGACATCACACTGGTACATAAGCAGTGATAGACATGGCACTGGTACATAACCAGTGATGGACATCACACTGGTACACAAGCAGTGATGGACATGGCACTGGTACACAAGCAGTGATGGACATCGTACTGGTACACAAGCAGTAATGGACATGGCACTGCTACACAAGCAGTGATGGACATGGCACTGGTACATAATCAGTGATGGACATCACACTGGTACATAACCAGTGATGGACATCGCACTGGTACATAACCAGTGATGGACATCACACTGGTACACAAGCAGTGATGGACATGGCACTGGTACTTCAGAAGTGATGGACATGGCACTGGTACATAACTAGTGTTGGACATCGCAGTGGTACACAAGCAGTGGTGGACATCACACTGGTACATAACCAGTGATGGACATCGCACTGGTACATAACCAGTGATGGACATCACAATGGTACATAACCAGTGATGGACATCACACTGGTACACAAGCAGTGATGGACATGGCACTGGTACATAACTAGTGTTGGACATCGTAGTGGTACACAAGCAGTGATGGTCTTGCCACTGGTATCTAACCAGTGATGGACATGACACTGGTACATAACCAGTGATGGACATTGCACTGGTACACAAGCAGTGATGGATATGGCACTGGTACATAACCAGTGATAAAAATGGCACTAGTACATAGCCAGTGATGTACACAACACTGGCACATACCAAGTGATAGACATGGCACTGGTACAAAAGCAGTGATGGACATGGCACTGGTACATAACCAGTAATAAACATCACAGTGGTACACAAGCAATGATGGACATGACACTGGTACATAACCAGTGATGCACATCACACTGGTACACAAGCAGTGATGGGCATAGCACTGGTACATAACCCAGTAATGGATATGACAATGGTACATAACCATTGATGGACATCACACTGGTACACAAGCAGTGATGGACATGGCACTGGTATATAACCAGTAATGGACATCACACTGGTATATAGCCAGTGATGGACATGACACTGGTACATAACCAATGATGGACATGGCACTGGTACATAACCAGCGATGGACATCATACTGGTACACAAGCAGTGATGGGCATAGCACTGGTACATAACCCAGTAATGGATATGACAATGGTACATAACCATTGATGGACATCACACTGGTACACAAGCAGTGATGGACATGGCACTGGTACATAATCAGTAATGGACATCACACTGGTATATCACCAGTGATGGACATGACACTGGTACATAACCAGTGATGGACATGGCACTGGCACATAACCAGTGATGGACATGACGCTAGCACATAAACAGAGATGGACATCATGCTGGTACACAAGCAGTGATGGACATGGCACTGGTACATAACCAGTGATGGACATCACAGTGGTACACAAGCAGTGATGGGCATGGCACTGGTACATAACCAGTGATGGACATGACAATGGTACATAACCAGTGATGGACATCACACTGGTACATAACCAGTAATGGACATCACACTGGTGGTGCTTTCTGTGTGGAGTCTGCATGTCCTCCCTGTGTTTGTGTAAGTTTTCTCCTGTTGTTCTGGTTTCCTCCTACATTCCAAAGACAAGCAGTAGGTGGATTGGTTCTCAAGACTGGTCCTAGGTGTGAGTGTGTGAATGTGTGTGGTGCACTTGCTGAGGAGGGTTGGACCTTGGGCTAGGAACCTGAGTCTGTAAAACCAAACTACTACAGAAACAAGTGCTGAAAAGGTGCTTGTTGCCTGATGTACCACATGGTGCATAAACACAAGCGAGAGATACAGTTCAATGCGACAGAAATGTTATGGAGTAGGAAATAGCAATGAAGCATTCATTGTATGTTTGCCACTCTAGCTTCTGAAAGATTCACACTGTCACATGCTTAAAAGTAAATGCAATAAAATGCTTTGGAAAAGTTATTAGATGATGTTGTGGCTTTGGTGATGGCAAAAACATAGGTGATTCACATACATTCCTGATCATAATTCTGTACGATCAGGATACTTTTATCCATATATGTTATTTGATATAGATGGATAAATACTCCAGAGAGTAAATATTTTGGCAAGTTGAAAAATAAATAATATAAGCTATTGAGTCACTTTTCGATGGTTCCAGGTGTAGTTGGCTTGTTGCTTGTATCAGGATTGAGAGTGAAACATAATTTGCATTGGTATGATGTTTATAATGGTTGAGGCATGTGCAGTCGTGAATTTGTAATTGAATTGTGGGAGCCAATGGTGCTTTTCCCCTTTTACTTCATTGCAGTGTGACACTGAAGGTAGTGTATATATGTTGGGGGGCCAAGAGTGGGCAAGATTCCCTTTGGGGATGCTGGAGCTTGTCCACTGCAAAAAAAGGGGTCTTTTTCTGTTTTTTCTTTTTAATTAGTTATGCTTTCCTGAATTTAAACTTTTGAAAAGCATAATTTGGACAAATGTAAGGAAACAATTTATAACTACATTGCTACATAAATTAAGTAGGTTCACTGACTGTGATGAGGCTTATTCCCTCAATTTCATCAGTAAGCACATAACCTGTAGGGTTTAAGGTAATCAGTGTTAGGCTTATTGGTGATAGCTGGACTAATAAATTCTATAGGTAATCCTATTTTAATAACACAAATATATGTGTTCAAGGAAACTCAATGTTATGAGGGCAGTAAAAATTGATATCTGACTACAATTTGCAAAATTCTCAGGGGAGCTGCTATACTTTTTATTGGCTATAACATACTGCAGAGTGAGATTTCTAAGTATATATAAGAAATTATTTCTGATTACTGTTTGCTAGTTCATGAATGGGGAATAGAAAGCTAGGACTTATAATAATGCCTGATACCTGGTTAAAAGGGACACTTGTTTGTTCTGGTTGTTAAAATATCGGACACTAGGCCAAGAACAAAGTATATGTACAGGGACTGAGGAAATGATGATTATGTAGTTCTGTTTTTTGGGTGTGTGGCTAAGGAGAAGGTCAGGCTTTCACATTTAGATACATATATGCCTGGAACTCTAAGGAGGATATTTATTTATTTTCTTTCTTTTCCTTTTAAAAATATGATATGAAATGTAAGCTCCTTACACACACACACACACACACACACACACACACACACACACACACACACACACACACACACACACACATACACATATCCATATTAATTACGTTATGCATGATCAAACTTATACTGACATTCATAAGATTAAACATACACAATATTGAATATCCTAAACACAGAACTTGCAAAAGTTTGAAAAAAGAAAACAATTTATTTTTCCAATTTTTACACTAACCCCTCCCCATAATACTAGCCTCTAATTTGTCTGAATAGTGCAGTGTTACAAGGAGATGTTTTTTAAATAAGGTGTAGGATTAGGGTTATCATGCATTACTAAAGTGGGCAGCAGATGGGGTTAATAATGTTCAACTTAAAGGAACAGATCCATCCTTATACATATATATATATATATATATATATATATATATATATATATATATATATGTATGTGTTAAAGATCAGTTTGCATTTTTATTAACAACAAGAAAATAGGATTCAAGCTGGTATTGCTTGTTTAACCCATGGTTTACTACATATAAACAAAAGATGATCACTTTCACTCTTGTCAGATCTGTGTGTGTGTGTGTGTGTGTGTGTATATATATATATATATATATATATATATATATATCATTAAATCTGTATATATCAACAGATATAGATATAAATATATATCTTAGTGTATCAGTGTTTATAATATGAAAATATCCTGAACATGATTTATGGATGATATCTGGATGATGTTATATATTGAAGACTAAAACTGACAATGTAAGTTATACTCTGACCAGCTCTGAAGAAAGGATTTGATATGTATATGGCTTTATGCACTGCATATTTCAGTTGCTGCCTGATTTCTAATTACATGTTGTTAAAGATCTTTGGCTTTGGTCAGTAAAAAAATTTTCCCCGGGATTCAATAAAGCTGACACACTGTGTCTGCATAGTGGCGCAGCTCGAACATGGAGTTCGAGCCTGTGCGATCCAGTAAACAAGACTGGGGGTGTGCATGAGTCTCCCAGCACTATTCCGGCATGGATGCGACGGTATAATGCAAATCATCTAATTTGCTGGTGAAAAACATGCAAATGAGGGGAATATGTAATCCAGGAAGCAGACAGACATCCGTCTTGGAGCCATGTCCGCACTAGAAATGTATGCTGTTAGTAACTGCATACATTTCTGCAAAAATAAAAATGGGGGTATGATAACAAAGTAAAGCATGTATTATGTTCATTAGCCATGCCAATGGCCATGGTGTTGAAAAATTGCAAAAATTACAAGGTTTTTTTTTTGGCAGATTTCAGCCGTTTAAGCAGAGCACAGCAGCACGCACATGCGATCATGCAGAAAATTTTTAAAAAAGTAGTAAAAATGCAATTAAATGTGAAACATTGATTTTGCCATTATACTGGGCAGCATGCAGACTCATAACAATGACAAGTAATAGTGGTTGCTAAGGACAGAGGCTCCGGTGTAGTGGTGTAACTAGGATATAAGCCAGTAGGGGTATGTAAATGAGCTAAATTTATTGAACAGCAAAATGGGAGACCATGTAGGAGCTATAATGTGGTGGTGTAAGCAGAAGAAGCAGCTGGCATGAAAAGGGAGTGTGTCATGCTTGGTGTAAGCACATTGGAGCTCCGCGGCTTCTATTTGCTCTCAGCTAAGCACAGCTAAGCAAGGGAGTGTATCTGAGGCTGCTTAGCTGTGCTTAGCTAGTTCATGAAATGATGAGCGTGTTCATGTTCAGGGGAGGGACCTTTCTCCTCAGCAGTGTTTACACTAGCTGAAACAGTTTGTGTGGCAGTGCCAGGAGCATCTTTAGATCAACTGGTGCCCTAGACAAAAGGGCTCCACAGTGCCCCCACCACATCACCAGGTGCCCTCATCCTGGTCTATTTACCCCAAATAAATACTGGAAAAGTGCCCTTGCTAGAGTGGCGCTCTAGGCGGCTGCCTAGTTGGCCTATGCTTAAGAACAGCTATGCATGGCACACTGCAGGGCTTAAAAGGGTCAGAAATGTGAACAAAAAAAATGGGAAATAACAGAATAAAGGCAATCAACTACAAATAAGTAATAAGGCCTCTGCCACTCACAGTGGCCCATTCAAACCCCGCAATAATATAGCTGGCAGGTGGAATGTATCAGTCAGCCAATCACACAGGCAGCATCTACAGCACACCAGTATAAACTATGCAAACACCCTTCAGTCTGTTTTTTTCCCACAAACTCTGCACCATTGGAGTACACACTTGGGAAGTTTAACTGACAAAATTATAGAAGCTGCTGCTTTGCTACATCTCTATGTGCTACAGATTGAGGGTGGTGATGAGCATGATGCTGACAACCAGCCCAGACCGAGGAGGAGAAGAGTGGTCAGACCCAGGGTAACCTTTCAGGGACTACATGAGCTGGAGATACTAGAGCACTACATGGCGGACAGAGACATACTACAGCAACTCACCGAGCTCTGCCGGCCTCACCTCTGACACAGAGCCAACAGAGGGGAAGCCATCCCAGTGGAAACAAAGGTATGTGTAGCCTTAAGAATACTAGCTACAGGTACTTTCCAAAGACCTTCTGGGGACATCATGGGGATCTCACAGGCATCCACATCCAGGGTACTCCACCTGTTCCTGGATGTCATGCTAACACATGCCAGTGATCACATTTATTTCCCCAAGACCCGTGAGGAGAGGACCAGTGATATGCATTTCTTCCACCATGTAGCACACTACCCAGAGGTACTGGGTGCCATAGACTGCACTCACTTCCACATCAAAGCATCACCTGGTGAAGATGGTAGAGTGTACGTCAACCGCAAGGGCTATCACTCCATCAACTGGCAGGTCATGTGCGATTCCCAGGGCATTATCATGAATGTGTGTGCTGGCAGCTCTGGCAGTTATCACAACTTCCACATCTGGCATGCCTCACAGCTGTACCAGGCATTTGCCAGGGGGACATCCCATATGGCCATCTCATGTAAGATGCTGGCTATGTACTGGAACCATGGATGATTACACCCATCAGAAATGCACACACACCCATTGAAGAACACCATAATGAGGCACATGCACAAACTAGGAGCATTGTAGAGCATGTGTCTGGGATGCTCACGTAACGGTTCCGCTGCCTTGACATACCTGGTGAAGCCCTGCAGTACTCTCCAGCCACATGTGCACACATGTTCATAGTATGTGCCATGCTACATAATATGATCCTGTGGAAACAGTTGTGGCAGGAACACCATAGTGAAGGGCACACAGCCCCCAACCATTGCCAAGGTCCCCACAGGCACAGGGGGACTTGAAGGAGGAATCCACTGAGCCTGCCCATGTAGGCAGAGGTAGGCGTGTCTAGTATGCCTGGCCTTGGCAAAGAGGCAACACATAAGCACATATGCTGACAACCTAAGGACCCAGAAACTGACACCTCTCTCCAACTTGCACACACAGTAAAATGGATGCCATACATCACACTACCTGTACCTTACCATGTATAGGTTGTGTACTGCATGCATCCAACAGAGTCAGCCTTCGAGCACCATCCTCACAACTGCCGCAGGCACAAGGTAAGTAACTTTTCTTAACAATAAATGAATGGAGTAGTACATTTTGGTAGCATATCTAAAGTATCACTGCATGTATGCAAGGGAATGGAGTGGCCTACCGGGATAGCACCAGACAACTGACAGCTATGTGGGACAACAGGAAATGTCTGCCCAATACTGGCTTCCCCAGAGTATGCAGTAGTCCTCTAAGTGACAAAACTCACTGCAGTGTATGTGGGGGACTAAAAAACTGGGGGGGTCATAGGTCACATGCACGGATGTTAATGTTGGGGTCCCATACTCACCCCTCAGCCTCTCCCAGCAAGTCAACCATAGAAAACCATAAGGACATGTCTGACAAAGATTCACAAATAGGGACAATGATGAAATATTCCTCTTACAGACTTACACAGTGATATCACAGCAGGTCTTGCAGTTGCATTAACTCTCTGAAGGGTAAGAAGTCTGAAACTCAAATGTCTGCCATTACAGTCTAACCTTTGGCCTATAGTGATATGCCAGTATTTTCCAAGACAGGCACAACACTATGCTAAATGGAATCAAAATGTAAAGCCAACATCTACACAGTCTATGCAAATGTGTACAGTTGACAGGTATGTGCCCAACACACCCGTGTTCCCATAGAAATGTAGTAACATTCATGTTTGTAGGGTAATAACAGCAGAGCACACATTCCTAAGGCTGTCCCAATCAACTTGATAACTTGTTGCATGTCCACAATATACAGGGGTCAATGAGCTATGTATATGCGTGGTTAATATTGTCAGGAAGTGGGCAGCACTTACTCTTGGCTATTGTGGCTTAGTGGCCTGGGTACAGTACTGTGGTTGACAGGGTCCATGTTCCAGGACTTTCTGTGCCAACTATTTTGCATGTCAGCTACACCTACTGTAGGAGTTATACACACTGTCCAGAAGTCAATATCCGTTACTGCAGGAAAGCTGGAAAAGTCAGGGACGGGGTGGGCACACATATGGACAGTACACAGCTTAGAGTAACCTACACAGTGCCTAGCATACCTCTCAACTGTACAGCTTTTTGCAGAATGTCCAGATTTTTGCATCGCATTTTTGGTCTGTTTTTCATGAAATTTCAGTTTTCTGGCAAATCACTGGCACATCATTAAACTCTAAAGTCAGAAAATAATGACAGACTTTAGTTTCAGATTTCATATCATTTAGAAAAATGCATGCTAATGCAAAACCTGTTATTGTATCAACTTTGTAAGTTTGTAAGGGCAATATTTAAAAATTGTCCCTATTTTTGGGGTTTTGTCCCCCAATTATTTATGGCTTTGCCCAGATTTCTGGCTCTAAGAGTTTGAGAGGTATGGTGCCTAGTAGGACAGCAGGTACCTGAAAGTTACTGTACTGCCAGGTTATAAATGGCTGCCACCTTACTGTGTCAGCACTGACAACAAGTCACTGGCCACCATCCATACCCCTGGAATGACAGGCTGACACAGAAGGACCACAAGTATGCCTTGTATATCTGTTCTGCTTGTCCTAACATTGCATTTGCCTGCCAAACTATTTGCAAAACAAGAAAGAGTCATGTCAGAACATCAATGGCAGACAGTGGAGAAGCAGACATCATACCTATAAGAAAAACCAAGCAAATACCAAACCAGTTTCCCAACTGTCTATGTTTGGCAGAGCATTATTAACACCCTATCCCCATGTATGGGCCTGTGTCTGACTGTCATATATGGGCTTGTCCTGATGTCAGTCTGTGACAGTTTGACAGCTAGGACCAAAATGTAGCCTCATAATAACATAGCAACACAAACTATCTGAGGACCACAGCAGATGTTGTGGTGTAATGATGGACATCCTGCTAAATAGGTACACTCAGAGGTGTGCAGTTCATAACCCTGTGTGTGATATTACGGCGTCTACCCCACTCACACCAGAAATTCAAATACATAACAGCAGCCACTGTGGGCAAAGCCTGTGAATGGACAACAGAAGGGCAAAGGGACATACATAAGGGGAAGGTTTGGGTAGGTGGCCTAATGGTTAAGGTGTTTGCCTTACAAACACAAGGTACAGGGTTTCAGTCTCACAGGGGATAACTGGCTAGGCTTAAAATGTCTCGCAGAGGCAGTTAGCCTAGTACTAACCTATAGACCCTGGAAATTCAGCTTGTCCATTACCTATGGATCCTATGGATCCTATGGGAAGGAGAACCACTGGCCAGACAAATGCAGAATGTGCACACCATAACAAATTGTGCAGTAACATAGGTGCCCTGCAGTGTATGGACTCAGTAAACATCACCCACAACTACACAACACACACCCACATAAGTGGAGGTCCTCAACAAAACAAAAACCCAAACAAAGGACACCTCAGAGGCAAAAACACATGAGAACTCCACAAACGTACACACCACAGAACATGCATAGTCCACACACCAGCGTCTCACAACCACTAAGGCCTTACCATAAATCCAACATATTACTCATAGAAGACTCCATAGTGAGACACACAGATATACCTCTCATCAGGTTGCATAAAGAGAAAGTCATGCTTACTTGTTTGTCAGGTGCCAGAATCTGCCATATCACACATGTACTCATGTCACTGCACAACAAGTACTGTTATCACTCTGTCCTACTCCATGGTGGTGTGAATGATGTCAGATGTACCTCACTGAACCATAGGAAGACAGACATGATTCAGCTTGCTGAATATGTGTCCCATGCAGGTACGTCCCTAGCCTTAAGCAGCATTCTACCATCACTCGGAATGATGGCTCAATACAAACAGAAAATAATTGTCAGTAACGATTGGCTTACTTACTGGTGTCATCCCGGGGGTTCCACTGCCTGGTAACCTGGGAACATATGATCGACAGACCACGCTGCTTTGCTAGAGATGGCCTGCATCTTTTTCACCTGCCCTTCGGGCCTCTGGCAAAGGCCCTTGCCTCCCCATTTTTAGGGAAAGTTATGGGGTCCATACTACCAACATAAAACATTCAACAAAATTCAAATTAAAGGCCATGCCACTAAACGCTAGGAGTCTAAACAGGAAAATGCACTCACTGCAAGCAGTCATAACCTTGGAAGATGGTGACATTTGAGCACTCACAGAAACCTGGGCCACAGCTGCAGAGAGCAACCCATCCTCACCTGATCACTCATCCTATCACACAGCCAGACCCCAAAATATGGGCAGCAAAGCCAAAGGAGATGGGAGTATAAATATGTATTAGACAGACACACACCTCCAAGCTGGTCAAACAGTCTGACACACATGAGACACTCCCAGTGCAGTTAATTATTGACAAGACCCCTATGCAAATTATAGGTAGCTACAGGCCAACATATCTGACTCAGGATACACACCCCGCATATCTGGCCCTCTACAAATCTATCAAGATTCAACCCGTTACCCTGATGCTGGCTGACTTATATTACCCAACCATTGATTGGAAAACCAACCATGCCAGAACAGAAATGCACAGATTCCCCCATCTTATCAATGCTAAATCCTTAGAGCAGCTGCTTGATACCCCCACAAGATGTGATACATATGTTGGACTTGGCAGCACCCAACATGATTAACCATTGCAGCACCCCTATGGTATCATCCTCCCTGGCAAGATCCGACAAAAAAGTGGTCATGTTCAATATCACCATCCCTCCTGATCCCCTTCTAGCCATGATAATATGAAAATGTCTCCCAAGCTGATCACAACCACCAGTGGGATGGTATAAACAGCTGAACAGCCCACTACCCCACTGGAAGAACAGGCACCAATGTCCAAATGTACACAAAAGTACTATACCAGCATATATAGAGAGAGATGCATGGAATCAGGATTACCCAGCAGGACAACATCATTGTCTGTAAGGGAGAGTAAACCTGTCTGGAAACATCTGCAATAAAGGAACTATATAACAAAAGGATAACATTGCTGTCCAGGACCGAGAAGGAGCAGGTGCACAACTGGAAGTAATCACCCCTTAGCATGAACAAACAAATCAGAGCACCAGTTGTTGTTGTGTCTTTTGGCTTTTCCCGGTTAGGGGTCACCACAGCGGAACTCCAGTCCGCTAATGATTGGTAGTTGATTTTTACATGCTGAGTTACCAGCCCTGACACACAACCTTCAATGAAGGTATGCCCATTCACGCATGCCTCCACACAGAAGATGCTCTAGCTGAGAATCGAACCGGACAGCATCTTACTGTGAGGTGACAATGTTACCGCAGCACCACCACCATGGTTAAATCAGAGCACCAGTGAAATCCTGTAAAGGCAACTCAGAGTCCAAATTGCCCATATCTAAGAAAGACAATCATAAGGCCTTCCTCACATATGTCTGCATTCCCAAAGGAAGCTCCCAGATCTGTGCAGAACTGGTGGTCAAGGACACCACATACACAAATGCTGTAGATATAGCCAATCTATTGGCTGACAGATTCAATGGAAATGTCTCCCCTCTGGTCCCCCCATCAGGAAAGCAGGACATCCTCAGCACCTGACCACCCAACTCTTATCACTGGGGAACAGGGCATCTCTGCCCTCTCAAAGCCAAGAAGAAAGCCTCCATGGGACCTGAATACATCCCAGGCTGCAACCTACATGAACTCAGGCATGAACTGGCAGCACCATTATGCATCCTACTCAACCAAAGCCTGAGTACTGCCTTTGTCACAGCTGAGTGGCAGGCAGCCACTGTCATCCTTTTACACCAAAGTGGAGTGTTCACCGATCCAGGAAATTAAAAACCCATCATCCTAACTAGCCTGATCTGCAAGGCTATGCAATGGATTATCATGGACCTCATTAACAGGGACATTGGCAAACTCTAAATACTTGACCCCACACAGTCTGCCTTTCTCAAGGGGAGGTATGTCAGTGAAATCTGGATGACTTCCCTGAGACATCCAACAAAGGCATGGATGAGGGAAAGATGGTGCACTCCGGCCACAATGATTCAGCCAAAGCCTTACACATTATTCACCACTTGGCCATAGTACATTAACTCTGTCAACTAGGCAGCAATCCATATGTTACCAAATGGGTAACAAACTGGTTCATTGCTAGAACCCACATAATCATAATAGGGATAGCCAACTCAAGCAGAACACCTGTAATCCCAGGGATCGATCTGGGGGCCTCTGGTATATGGAATATACATCCCTGAGGTGCAGCCCAAAAACACTGGCCTATGGCTGACCAAGTTGGCAGATGACTGCAAGCTGGGAACAGTCATCAATACCCAAAGTGATGTGGACATCCTACAACAGGGTCTCACCAAAACAAATGACTGCTGCCATAAACATGGCCTCAAGCTGAATGCCTGTAGATGCATCATCATCCCCTTCGGGGAAACTGACATCCCCACATATTATCACATTAACAACAATGTCCTACATACACAATCAATAGTGAGGCATTTGGCCACCCAGGTTGATAGCAACCTGAAATCTGTGCACCATGCTGCTTCCATTGTACAGAAAGCTTCATAGATGGGCCAACTCAAAAGTAAGGGTATCTCATCCAGGGACAAAGAGGTCATAAGATCTATGTATTCTAACCTTATAAGGCCAATTATTTTGTACAATGCCCATTTCAGCATGTACCTCACAAAGCACATGCAACAGCTGGTGAGACCACAGAAGTTCCTCACCAGGAGAGTCCAGGGCCTCAAACACCTACCCTACACAGGTAGGCTAACAGCACTGTCCCTCTACTCAGTTCCATACAGACTCCTCAGCAGTAACCTCTGTCTGGCATATAAAGCAATCCAGACCCTGCCTTGATGGGACTGTTGCACATCTGGAAGTCAAGGCCCACTTGATCAACCTGGTCTGTGATATCAATAGGGCTTGTTGGTGTAACAGATACATATCCCACAGACTCCCCCATCTGTGGAATACACTCCCTGTCCACATCTAGCGGAGTGCTTCAATACCACTTGTGAAGTGCTATCTGTATAAGTGCATAGGAAACAGAAAATACTGTCCTGTGATTCCATCTGTGTCCCTGCTGGACAGGGGCTCTGGGGTGCTGACATGCCTTAACATGGGCTACACTCTTGTATGCAATGGTTATAAGGGCTTCAGTGCCAGTAGCCTACTAACCTTATATAAACCTATCAAGCTATAAACAAATGTCTGTCAGTGGTTTACTACATTACTCTATACTGCTCTGCCAGACATACCAGGAAATCACAGTGCTATATAGAATATGCCACACATATAATGGACATCTCTGCTCAGTAGAATGCACTCTGTACCCACACCAGGATATGACTTTTCAGTTAAGAAAAATATCACACAAGCAGGAGATCCCCAGACAGTATATCACTGAGGTGTTGGACTGTTTACACAGCTTCATCAGTCAATCAGCTTTAGCCACACCTTTCAACTGGCCAGATTGGGTGAGAATGCTTATAGTGTGGCTCATAATTTAGGTCTGTGCATCATACATCCTGTATTTCTCAGGTAAATCACTGTAATGATCTGAGGATTTCTGTCAGTAAGTAATGCACAATACATTTCAGTGTCAGACATCATATATGTCAGAAAATGTCTGCTAAAACAAACCCTGTTACTCTAGCAACTTTCTGCATTTATAAGAGCAATATTTACAGTATCTCCTGATGTTTGAGCCATTGTTCCCCCATTTTGGCTATCTCCAGATTTCTTGCAATAACAGGTTGAGAGGTATGGCTGTAGCACACAAAACCCAGACCGGAGTACAACTATCTCTAGAATGGAGTCCCACTCTTACTATAGAAGGTCATGCTGGGCATGCTCCTACACTTAGAGAATTACAGCCCATGTCTAAACTCACATCAGACTATATAACTGTATTGTGCATATATGTCTTTGCATACAGACAGCTACGTACACCTTAACTGTCTCTACCCACACCCATCAGACAGGGTTACCCTCAGCTAAATGTAGGTGGCCCATATGTGATAACTCTGCATCTTTTGGGTGTGATACACAGATATATATATATATATATATATATATATATATATATATATATATATAGGCAACATATAACAATATTTCAAGCATATACATACATAGATATGGGAAAGAGAGAAACAGACAGTGATAGAGAGAGAAATACAGGGAGACACACACACAGAGAGTGAGTCATAGACAAGGATACCCTGAAAGGCATAGAGTGATGCCCTGCTGTGGACAGTTGCATACCAGTTGTAACCAGTCACATGTGCCAGCATGAAAGTGAGCTCCATTGTGTAATAGTACTGAGGTAGGGGTTGTAATATCACATCACCCACGTGTGTGTGTGTGTGTGTGTGTGTGTGTGTGTGTGTGTGTGTGTGTGTGTGTGTGTGTGTGTGTGTGCATGTATGTACATCCCCTTGCAGCAGTCTACCTGTGTTACAGCCACCAGCATACCTCTCAACCACTCACAGAAAGACATCTGGGTAAAGACACATGGGAAGCTGGGGCAAACAGCAAACATTGAGCACACCATTCAAATATTGTTGTGACACACATGGAAAATAGATAGCAGAACAGGTCATACATTTGAACGCACTTTCCAAAGGGTATGTATTGTTACATGACAATATATGTCATTGATCTGCAATGTCAGTCTATCATGATTTTCCAAAACATTGGCCAGAAAACCACAAGTTTATGACAGATGGAAAGAAATTATGTGTCAAACATCAGACAATCTGCAGACATATGCAGAAGTCAGAGGTATGGCCACCATCTGTACCCATAATCCCAAGCTCTTAGAGTAAGAAATGTTTACAAAGTTATAAATAATGGGGTAACAAAGGCCCATAATGGGGAGCCTTTTTAAATATTGCTCCTACAAACTTATACAGCTGATAGAATATCAGGTGTTGCATTACCATAGATATTCTGAAGGGTATGAAGTCTGAAACTCAAATGTCTGTCATTATTTTTTTACATCAACCCTCAATGATTTGGCAATGATTTGCCAGAAAAACACAAGTTTATGAGAATATGGACCAAAAATATGAGGCAAGAATCTGGACATTCTGTGGAAATCTGTACATTTGAGAGGTATGTCTGTACCACCCTGCAGGTTGCAGTCCATGTTTGGCAAGGTGTGACCTGTGATAACAACTGAAACAGTGAAAAGATGCCCCAAGACTGTAGGACAAGAAACAAGTCATACAGTTCTTTACTGATTGCATAGAGCAGTTATTGCACATCAGAATCACCTTAATGTTATGAGAAATACTGTAAGTTAAGGTAATGTCACACAAAGAAGGTGTCATAGTAGCAAACCAAAGGAAGTCCTGTGTGCTGCACTTGTCATGGGCATGCTATGTGCTGCCAACTGCCACATTACTACAAGTTGTGTCCCACACTCCACATTTGATAATGTCACACACACATTGTGTGTTGCCTATGTGTGTGCAATATGTAGACATATGAAGGCCCTGTGACTACATGGTGCCCCCAGTAATCAACATGCAGATAGGCATAATACTAATTTGCACCACCCAAAGATGTAAGCACAGCCTAAGGCTGTGTGAAGTGTAAGTATTTTTCAGTCTCTCATTGAGCCATATACTGCTAACACACTGTAATGGGCCATTCAGTGTGTATGTAATGCTGTCAAGGTCCTAGCCTCCAGCTGAATGCAGACAGCAGTGTCAGCATGCCATACGGAGGACATCAGCACCAGCCCCATAAACACACAGAGTGTTGTGACAGACCTGGGTAACCTGTATGGCAACATAGTTGAATTCAGGCAAGATGTATTGGCAGTTTCCAGGAATTGCTTGTATGTGGTTCATCACATAGGTGAAGGGATTGCATCCATTCAAAAGGTCGACATTATCTCTGAATAGTCCTCAGTCACTACAGCAATATATTAGCAGCACGGCTGGTCTGCTGTGCAGCTATGCAGACATCTGCAGCATCTGTAAAGGCTATTTTAACACCCACAAAGGTCAGCCATGGCTCATAACACCTGTTTCACACAGACAGCCTCTAATCTGTACTCACCCACTGGTTAGTGGTCATGTTGTCCACAGGTGTCTGTGGCATGCCAAGATGGCAATGCTGTGCTCAACCCTTCAACAGCTGCCCCATGTACAAGACTATGACTCTGTGCACTACCAGTACGAGAGGCCAGACTCACATATGAGATAGCAGACACACATGCTAGTGATTTTCAGGTTTGGCTAACACAGGCTGCCCTGTGTCAGGAATACACTCTCCAAACCTGTCAAACACAGTACTATGTATACCCTCATCAACTGCATCAAGGTTGAGTGGATGGGAAAGAAATGGCAGGGGCAACAGGTGTTGATAGGTGAATCTGTTGGGGTTAAAGTAATGGCTAGGCTTGTGAGGGACCTACTGCCAGTACTCAAGTAATCTCCTCTGTATGTATGAGCTTGTGGTACTACAGAACACCCAGGTGACATGTATGAAGGCTAGCTGGCTGTGTCAAGGGGTATGTATTCAAGGTCACACTGTCTGCCCCCATTGTCCCTCACAAGCTGTTGCATGCATACACACCTGGTAAACATGTACATATACAGCTGTACCTTGGCTATGAAATGGTCACTGTGTTTTTACTTCACCATATTCATCTTTGGTAATGTCAACAGGCTCACAGCCTGCAGACACACAGACACCTGGAACACAAACAGAATACAGTATGTGAGACTACAGTCAGCAGTACTATCAGCAATAATGCATCATGGCTAAAAAGGTACATACACTTTGATGTGTACCCCTGATGACTGCCAGCAGACAGCACCTTACACAGAATTATATTACTACTCTGTACTATATTCACTCTGTGCATCAGACCCATATTAGCATGTCCCTGCATCGATGGTATGGAAAACAGGGATGTGGCACAGGTATCATCACATGCACAGGGTGTGGTGTGGGTTTGCCAAAGGCCTAGGCTGGGCCATACAGTTGACATCATGTGTGTGTGTGTCTGGAGGGGTGGTGTTCAACTGGACCATGTAGTGGAGCTGTGTGTGTCTGGCAGTGACCTGCCTGTGACAGAGAGATGTGTGTGTGTTTGTATGCACACAGTCAAGCCATGTGGTTGCCCTACACAGGGGTATGTTGGACAGCCATGGACTGTACATTGCAGGATATACGGTTCTGTCAGGAGTCTCACTGACACCACCAGGCACAAGGCCAGGTGCAGTACTACTCCCCAATGGTGACTGTTGCCTGCTGGATCTGTGTCCCTGATGGGACTGGCCAGGACCATGTGTCCATGGCCTGCTCCACTGTGGTGTGGACAGCACCCACCCTTTGGTAGTGCTGGTGGTACAGGAGTGTGAATGTGCACGGCCATGTGGCTCTCAGCTAATCTTGTTTCTGACCTACATCCACATGGCCGATGTCCTACTCCCACCACATGCTCAAGCACAGACATTGCACAGTCAAGCAATGACAATGTCTCACCCCACCATCTATCCATGACAGCAAAATGACGTACGGCATCACCAATGCTATGGAGGTCATCACGCATGGCAAGAAGTGCTGCATTTATGACCCTGAGCATCTGTCTGGTGTAGTATTCAGAACGTGCCTGTGCCTCCATGATGGTCCGAAACATATGTTGGATGACACCTGCTATGACACCACTGACAGGGGCTGGATGGCCAGCAGTTCTTCTTTGAGCACCCCTGTCCATCTGCCTGCATGGGACCTTGCCTGCTCTCTGGTTATGGCTAGTTTCTACACTCACACTTGCCATAGTCACCACACCAGCCTGTTCCATGCCACCACCCTCCAACTGTCCATTATCTGTGGCGCTGCTGGGGACTGGATATGTGTGGGCATACTGATTGTGTGCTGGGACATTGTGGGTGAAAGTGGGATATCAACCAATGGCACAGATTCAGCCCCCGACAACCCCACCTGTGCCTTACTATGACCATCATCATTATCAGAGTCTGCTAAGACACTAACATCAGGTTGTGAGGGGGGGGAGACCCCCAACCCCATGTTCACCTGTGAGGGGAAGAAAACATATGTAAATGTAATGTAATACCTGCACTATAATGTTTGCAGATACACACACACACACACACACACACACACACACACACACACACACACACACACACACATACAGGTGAGGTGGCACAAAGGCATTATATAGACCACACAATTTCTGAATGAAGACATGCATGACACACAGTCATACCACAACAGCCACACACTGGACAGGCCCTCAACAAACATGCACTGCAGCTATTTCCACTTCATGTTGCTACTAATATACACCTCTGAGATATGTGAGGAGTGGTAGTATGTGATGGACTTTCAACTAACACACACTACACCTGTGTACACAATACTGATATACCCCTATATAACATAGTGGCAACACCTATCGAAATCTAGGTGCCAATAGGTTACACCTCCTGTGAATAGGCTCCTGTGATGACCACTGTGATGCATTGCAGTTAACCCCACCACAAGTGAACATGCACATATTGCAATATGGCTAACAGTAACAGTTGTGTACATGGAAAAATGCATGCCCTTGACATACCTAGGATATTGTGAGCCACAACAAGACATTTCCATACTCACCGACTTCAGGCAGCTGTTCCTCAGCCAGACCAGAGGTACCTATGTAGTTGTGGGGGAGAGGTATTGTCAGCACACTCACATGCAGGATTGTTACAGGATAACTGATGTATTTCTAAACATGTACATGCCTGTTAACTGTGTGCCACCCACTTTCACAACATGCCTTTGTATTGTTTCCTGGGGTGCGGTGGCTGCCCCAAGGTTGGAGAGGAACTCCTCTGTGGCTGTCAATGGGGCTTGTGTAGGAACCCCCCCTACCTGTGGCTGTATGGTCCCTGGCCACAGCTGCAGCCCTTTGCTGGTCATTGTGGATAAGGTCAGTGGGGCAGTGCCTGACCTGCTCATACGTATGCCCATGTTGCCCAAGATTGTTGACAGTTGCCACTAGTTCTGTCCACAGGGTAGTCTGTTGTTGCAGTTGCTGCCTTCTCCTCCCCAACATGACTCTGTGATGCAGTCTTACTGCATCCAGGATTGCTGCAGTCTCAGCTTCAGAAAATGTTGGCTGGCAGTGTCTCTACATTCCACCTGAAAGACATGAACAGGGAAACGCATCACAGGAACTTATACATTGGCCACCATTATGTACAGATCCTGCACATCCACTTTTGCTAACACCCACATCATACCCCTGCCATCTGTCAGCAAAGTATGTATGTGGGTACTGTCACCATACTGGCATTACAGCATGCATTGCACTCCTGATCCTGATGTTTCATGTTCCCCCCAATGAAGACCATTAATGTGCATAATCCTCCATTCATCATTCACATCAGATGGCACATGCAGCAGCTGGAGACATCACAGAAGTTTCCTACCAGGGCATACAAGCCCATTAGACATCTACTGTGCACCTATAGGCTATAAGGCCAACCCTCTATCTGGTGTCATACATACCCCTGAGGAGTTACCTCACTCTGGCATGCCAGGCAATCACACACTCCACATTTCTGGGACTGCTGTATGAGTGCAAGTCATGCTCCACTCTGTTAACACTCACACACGCACACACACACACACACACACACACACACACACACACACACACACACACACACACACACACACACACACACACTAACCTCAATCTGGTGAGTGACCTGGACTGGCCTTGTTGGCAGCTTGGATGTGTGTCACACACAATCACCCTGCAGTGGAATGGGCACCCTATTCCACATCTGGCATAGTATCTACCTACACCTTTGCAGGTGTAACATGGTCAACTAGATGGTTAATAGCACATACACTCTTGGGATACCACCTGTGTCCCTGTTGGATGGGGACATCAGCTGCTGCCTTGCATACACATGGGCCACAGCCTAGTAACCTGGTATGGTACCAGGAATACCATAAATGGCCTGTCTGCTGTGACAGACTGTGTTATTATGTGTCCACACACATCAGTGTCATCGACTGCTGGGTGTCCCCTATGGGCAGCATTAGAGTACCATGTCTTCCAACCTACATCACATAAATAGGTCACTGCTCCTACAGGTGAATGTGGACATTCCAGGAACATCTGACCTACACAATGACTGGGATCAATGCATATGTGCTGTAGGGTGACCTCCTCATAGGTGTCTGACATTTTCAGCACCCAGATGTTTGTGGAATGTGTACCTGTGCCTAAAGGAGATGTAGATCCCCTGCAGGACAAATGTGTATTTCCACACACCAGTTGAACAATACATGATGTTTGTCCACATAATTTGGGGAATGTGTCTGTGGCCTGCCAGACCCCTGAGGGCTCAGTGATGGTACCTGGGTATCTGGTACTGTAACCATTCCCTTACATTGTATGCTCAGTATGTATGCACTGCTGCTGACCCAGTAACAGCAGCCATCCACTACTACTACCTATAACTTGCTGTCCTGCTGCAGAGGTCACCAGATATGCTAGCCATAGGTGTGAGACAATCAGATACAGGTGTGGAGTACACACTCACTTAGGCAGAGTATGTCGGGAATGTACAACAGACACGCCAGTAGTAGTCATATGTGAACTGACCATTGCTGGGGTGACTTTGGCCAAAGCTGTGATCTATGTCACTGCAGACAGAGCCATCAGGGATGGCCATAGGTGCTGGACAATTGCACCCCATCTGCATTCCATTACATGCTTAATTGTTTGGCATACCTCTTACAGTACTGTAGTGTTTTCTCAGAGAAATCCACAAGTGTTGCTTTCCATATTCACAGTCTGTCTTTTCAGAAAAAGGTTCAGACCTGTTTTGCATAGGCAGCAGCTTGTATTTGTAGGTAATGCTCATGCAAGCAGCAGTCAGAGAAGGCTTTAAGGTCAACAGAGACCAGGCTGCAGACTTGGAAGTTGACTGAAGAGAAAGTACAGCAGTTCAAGGAATTACTCAGGGCTCTAGCACCCCAAGAAGAGGAGGAAATAGGTGGAGTTGAAGAAGAATGGCAGCACCTAAAAACAGCATGTGTTAGGACTACAGAAAAGATATGTGGCCGAGCCAGGTATGGAAATAAGGTACATAAGGAAATCTGGAGGTGGAATGCAGATGTCCAGGAATAGAAAAAAGACTGACCAGGCTAGGAAGGACTACTCAGTAGTTCAACAAAAAATCCAAACTAAAACTTGAATCACAGATGTTAACAATGCATATGATCAGCCTTCTTTTTCCAACAACGGCCAAAATCACAAATTCACAATAAACTTGTGTTTTTATTTTTTCTACGTGTTGGAGGCTTTGTGTTTTTGGTCAACGTCTGTAATTCAAGTTTTAGGAAGGACTACTGGTTGGATAACAAAGAAGCTGAGAGAGAAGTTGCAATAGCAAAGAATAGGGCATCAGAGGCACTCTATCAGCTTCTGGAAAGTGACTCAGTAAGGGGCACAAAGAAACTGTACCAGGTTGCAAGGCAAAGACAGAAAGATAAAGAAGATAGTCAGACACCCTTCATAAGGGATGCCAGCAGCAACCTGCATACCAGTCCACAGGACATCAAAGGCAGATGGAAGGAGTATTTCCAACAGCTTCTGAATGAAGAAACCCCACAGAAGCTGTACTGCCCCAGAAACAGCCTACAATTAGAGAAGAAGAGGAGTCCACCTTAGAAGAAATAAGAACAGCACTAAGGAAGATGAAGTCAGGGAAAGCAGCAGGCTCAGATGAGGTGACAGCAGATATGATAAAGGTGCTGGGTGAGATAGGGGAGAAATGGCTCCTGAGGGTACTAATAACAGTGTGGAGAGAAAGGCATATCCCAGATGACTGGAGAATAAGCATACTTGTGCCAGTGTACAAGAACAAAGGGGACATCCACAACTGTGGGCAGTACAGGAGATCAAACTACCACACTGCATGAAAGTTCTGGAGAGAATGATTGATAAGTGGATACGCAGAGTAGTAGAATGTAAGATGGGAGATGAACAGTTCAGGTTCTGATCAGGATGCAGCACAATTGACCCGATGTTTGCAATGAGACAGATACTTCAGAAGAAGCTAGAAATGAGGAGAGGGTCCAACTGGGCATTCTTAGACTTGGAGAAAGCATATGACAGGGTCCCAATAAAGCTAATCTGGGCAGTACTGCGGTGGTTTGAAGTCCCAGAAACATTGGTAGAATTAGTGCAGGCTATGTACAAGGACCCAGTGGCTCAAGTATGAACAGTGTTTGGCCTCACAGAGGGGTTCCCAGTGAGAGTGGGTGTACATCAGGGTTCAGCTCTGAGCCCACTGATGTTCATACTGGTGATGGACTACATTAGCAAACAGGTTGGAGGGGACAGATCAACAAAGCTGCTGTAAGCAGATGATGTGGCAGTACAGGCAGACTCTGTGCTAGAACTTCAGCAAAGGATAGGAGAATGGAATGCAAATCTGAAGGCACATGGGATGAAACTAAGCACAGATAAGATGGTGGTAATGGCAACAACTTGGGGAGATCAGAAGAAGCTGAGACTAGAGGCAGAAGGAAAGATGGTGGAACAGGTAAACAGCTTCAAGTATCTGGGAGGGGTAGTTGAGGAGAAGGGTAGTCTGACTAAAGAAGTCAAAGCTAGAATCAGAGGGGCTGCTGCCAACTGGCATAGAGTATCAGGTGTACTCTATGACAGAATAATGCCAAAGAAGCTGAAAAGCAAGGTGTACAAGACTGGTGCGACCAGTACTACTGTATGGTACAGAAACCTGGGCAGTAAAGGCAGAACAGCTGAAGAAGCTAGAGGTGATGGAAATGAAGTGCCTGAGAAAGGTGATATGATGCACACTGTGGGACAGATGAAGAAATGAGGACATAAGAGCAGAAGCCAAAGTAGCTCCAATTGCAGAAAAGATCAAACAGAACAACTTATGGTGGTTTCGACACGTGTAAAAAAGCAGAAGACGACCTGGTGAGGAAGATTTGGGACAGACAGGAAGAAGGTAAGAGGAAGCAAGGGTGTCCAGCAAAAAGGTGGATGGATTGTGTGAAAGAAGATCTGCAACAATCAGACATGAGTGTTGAAGAAGGCAGGAGTGTGGCACTGACTTGAGAGAGTTGGTGACAGTTAACCCGATACCCCGACCCCATGTGGAAGAAATGGGAAAAGGGGGGGCTGATGATGATGATGATGCTCTTTCCATTAGCCAATGGCGTGGCAACACAGTGTTATATTTAAGTCCTTCATGTGGGCCTTGCCCCTTTTTCTTGCTTGTGAGGAGGACATTATGGAGGTGTGGGAGCTATAGCATCACAGAGGGTAGGTGGAAATACTGTTCACTGTTTGTATTGATGTGCTATGCCCACAGTTTTGCATGTTATGTCTGCATACCTGTCAATCTCTTAGCACAAAAAATCTGGAGAAAGCCCAACAAAATGGGGGACAAAGTTCCAAAATTAGGGACAGATTGTAAGTATTGCTGTTATATAGTTAGAAACTTGCTAGAGTAACATGGTTTGTTTGGACATGCATTTTCTGCGTGATTTGAAGTCTGAAACTGATATGTATATAACATACCTTTCAACTGTCCAGATTTTCACAGAATGTCTAGAAGTTTGGCTCTAATCTTTGGGTCTATATTAGAACATCGAACATTTGAAATGTTGAGTGTTCTAATATCGACCTGTTTTCAGCAAACGCTGAAAATATTAAAGAAACAGGAAACTGAATTCTTTCCTAGGGAAAGAATTTGGTTGTCCGTTTCTGTTGCTTCGGTATTTTCAGCGCTCTGGTGGAAAGTTACAGGTCAGGTTCAGGTAAGTGTGCGATTGTGTGGACGTGTGGGTTAGGGCGGGTTAGGTGAGTTAGGGTTAGGGCGTGGGTCAGCTAAGTGTGCGATTGTGTGGACATGTGGGTTAGGGCGAGTTAGGTGAGTTAGGGTTAGGGCGCAGGTGAGGTGACTGTGTGATAGTGACAGACCTTAGGGTTAGGGTTTGGGTTAAGGTAAGTGGATAGTTAGTGGTGTATGTATAGTTTAGTGTAGGGTTAGGTGTAAGAGTTTAGGTGTATGTGTGTGGATTGCTGTTTGGTGTGCTTGTGTTATGTGTATGGGTTTTGGAACAGCAAATGTTTTCCCTAGGAAAAAATTTGTTGTTCCGAATGTTCGTGTTTTGTATTTTTGATTGCTAGGGTACGATATCAGAACACTCGACATTTTGAATGCTCGGTGTTCTAATATAGACCCTTATCTTTGGTTTGTTCCTCATGCAACTTTTTTTGGGAAATCACTAGGATGATCTGAGGATTGAAGTCACTAAATAATAACATCCATTTGTGTTTCAGAATTCATATCCTTCAGAAAATGTATGTTAAAACAAACCCTGTCACTCCAGCAACTTTTTAAGCTTACAACATCAATATTTAAAACATGTCCCTATTTTTGGGCCTCTGCCCCCTGGTTATGCCAGGCTTTGTCCAGATTTCTTGCACTAAGAGGTTAAGAGGTATGGTATATCATTATTTAGTGACTTTGTTCCTGATATCATCCCAGATATTTAGCAGAATCCATGAAATGCTATGTGGAAGAGGCCATAAATATGAGACCAAAACCTGGACATTCTGTGGAAATCTGTACAGTTGAGAGTTATGTATGTCTGGCCATTGTTAACAGACTTTCTAGATTGAGTAGCAGTGCAGTGTATCAATGTTTGTTGGGCTGAGTAGGGGGATGGGTCAATGTGAGTGTCATAGATCCTTTTCTATCTGACTGTGCATGCTGCTGCAGTTGTTGGTGGTCTATCAGCTACGTATGTTTGTAGGGGCAGACTGAGACATGTCCCTTAAAACCTCAGGATTCCAAGTACACTGTGATTTGGGGCAGTATATATAGGAATAGTGTGTGACTGGCAATCAGGATATGTTTGCTAAAACTGTAGTGCAAATGGTTCTGGGTAGACAATTTCTCACTGATGTCTGTTTTTCTCTACGGGAACATCCCTGTAATGCATGATATATTTGCAAATGCATCAGCAATTCCCCAGAGCTGATTTGGTGTACTGTTGTTTTCCTCTGATGGTAGTTCAGAAGCTGCTGGGTGAAATGCTTGGCATCTCAGTGTTTTTTCCCTAATGTTACATGACTGCACTCATACATCTCAACTATTGAGATTTTCATAGAATGTCCAGATGTTTGGCTTATATTTTTGGTCTGTTCCCCATAACTGTTCTGGATTTCTGACAAATCACTGGGATGATGTGAGGATTAAAGTCACTAAATAATGAGAAGCATTTGGGTCTCAAACTTGAAATATTTCAGGAAATATATGTTAAAATAAACTGTTACTGTAGCAACTTTCTAAGCTTATAAAATCAATATTTAAAATATATCTCTATGTTTGGGCCTTTGTCTACCCACTTTGTCAGGCTTTGTCCAGATCTCTTGCACTAAGAGGTTGAGAGATATGACTGTAGCTGCTGTGACTGAAAAGCACAGGGTCCTGGGTTTGAGACTTGGTAGGGATGTGTATTTTTCCCTAATGTTAAATGACTGTAATGCATATTTATTTATTTATTTATTTTTTATTTATTTGCAGTTGTTTAACCAGGATAGTCCATTGGGCCTAATGAACCCATTTTCAATGGAGTCCTGGGGAGAAAAGCTCCTAAATACATATTACACAAAGATTAATATACACACATAGATTGCATGTAGATTATAGAGGTAAACAAACTATGCTTAATATACTCCTAAAAGCTCCTAAATACATATTACACAAAGATTAATATACACACATAGATTGCATGAAGATTACAGAGGTAAACAAACTAAGCTTAATATACACACATAGATTGCAGGTTCATTACAGAGGTAAACAGACTGATCAAAAGTATTTCAATCAAAGGAAATTATTTCAAAAAATGTTTTTTTTTTTTCAGTTGGAATGAGGATAGGTAGTTAGATGGAGTAGGGTCAGGAGTTACTAGGTACTACAGGCAGGCAAGAATTTGTTATCTGGAATTTGAGAGAAGGAAGGGAAAGGGTGAATGAAGTAGAGTGTTGGTTATGAGGGATGGGAGCAGGAGCATTCCCATGTGGAAGTTAGATGAGAGTGGAGTGATTTTTTAAAGGATGGGAGGCTAGTGATGGTACGAATGGAGGGGGGAAGGGAGTTCCATAAGCGAGCTAAAGAGTGTGACAGGAGGTATTGTCCTGGGGGGTGGAGGGGTCGGTAAACTTCTATAAGGTTTTGATTATTAGATCTGAGAAGTCTTTGTGTGTGGTGCATTTTAAAGGTAGTGGAGAGGGAGGGACAGAGGGAAGGCTGGAAGATGATTTTATGGGCATAGGTGAGCTGAATGTAGGATAGGTAGTTTGGTAGTTCTAGCAAGTTTAGTTTGTGGAGAGATTCACAGTGATGTGTTGATGATTTGTTGCTAGTGGCGAATCTGGCAATTTTATTGTAGCAAGAAGATGGTTTGGTTTTGAGAAATGATTGTAGATTTGTTAGAAGGGGGGGCTCCATAGAGAAGGGAGGGTAAGAGAAATGTAGCAGAGAGAGTAAATTTGGTAGTTGAGGTGAGAAACCAATTTTGTCGGTAGAGTATACCAATTTTTTGGTGTTTTTTTTATGTTTAGTAGTAGATGGGAGTTGAATTTAAGCCTGTTGTCGATTTGAACTCCTAGTAGTTTGGCTTTGGATACCAGTTCAAGAGGTGTTGAATTTTGGCTGGTGATGGAGAATACATTTTGATTGAAGTTCTTGGTTTTAGAGGAGGTAAAAATCATAAGTTTAGTTTTATCAGCATTGAGTGCAAGATAGTTGTCTTTCATCCATTGCTCTGTTGTAGAGAAGGCATCTTGAGTTAGTTTTAAAAGAGTTGGGATGGATAGGGCAGCACAGATGATTGTGGAATCATCTGCATATTGGATAACGCTAGTAAGAGGGATGGAGTGGTAAAAGTCATTAATGAAAATATTGAAGAGGAGGGGGCCCAGTATGGAACCTTGAGGGACACCTGTGGGGGTGTTGAGGAAGGAGGAGGTGGCCTTTTTCCATTTGACTGCTTGTTGCCTATTGGAGAGATAGCTGGTAAACCATTTGAGGGAAGAGGGTGACAGGTTTAGGTTATCTAGTTTAGTAAGAAGAAGGTTATGAGAGATAGTGTCGAATGCCTCAGAGAGATCGAGAAGGATGGTAGATACAGTGAAGCCAGAATCTCTAGCTTTATTCACAGTTTCAAGGAAGGACAGGAGGGCAGTCATAGTGCTATGATGGGGTCTGAACCCGTGTTGGGTAGGAGTTAATAGGTTGTCGTCCAAGAGATGGGGGAGGAGCTAAAGGTGGATACATTTCTCTAGGACCTTAGAAATGGGAGAGAGGATGGCGATGGGACGGACGTTGGAAATATTAGTATTATTTCCTCCTTTGTGCAGGGGAATGATGTAAGCTTTTTTCCAGATTTGAGGAACAAGACCTTCTTGGATAGAGCGGTTGATTAGGATACTGATAGGGAGGGCAATAGCATCAGCAGCTATGCTGAGGAAGTATGAGGGAATGTTATCAGGGGCATTGGTGCAAGGTTTCAGTTTCTGTAGGAGTTTTCTTATAGTAGAAGTAGGAATAGGTTTAATGAAAAATGGTGGGGGTTGAGAGGGTGAGGAGTGGGAGAAGGAAGTAGGAGGGGGAGGTGGGAGAGGAGAAGTGGCAGTAAGAGGTGGATTGTTATTTGAAGAAGAAGTGGCAGTAAGATGTGGATTGTTATTTGAAGAAGAAGTGGAGGTAGGAGGTGGATTATTATTTGAAAAAGAAGAGGTAAGTTTGGAGATGGAGTCAATGAAGAAAGAATTGAATTGGGTAGCTAGATCAGAGTCTTGTATGTTTGGGGAAGGGTTAGGGTTTTCTGTATTACCCGGTTTTAGGAGGGTAGTTATACCTCTCCAGAACTTCTGTGGGTTGGTTTTATGGTTGCTTTGAAGTTGGATGAAGTAGTTTCGATGGTCTGATGTGATAAGCTTTTTAACTGAGTTACAAAGCGTTTTGTATTCATTGAGGTTAGATATAGATTTGTTTCTTTGGAACTGTGTCCAGGCTTTATCTCTAAGTCGCATGGTGGCTAGTGTACTTTTGGTTAACCAGGGGGTGGTTTTCCTTTTTATTCTTTTAGTTATTAAGGGAGCATGATTGTTTACGAGATATAAGAAGGTAGTATTAAAGTGAGTTATAACATCTTCAAGTGGTAGAGATTTTAGGGGGTTCCAATTAAGTGATTTGAGGGTATCAGAGAAAGCTTCTACAGTAAGTAGCAGAGGATTCAGCAGAGACAATCAGTGAGCACCATTCACCTGAAGAAGGACAGAGGGACAGGTAATTAGCTGCTAGAAGAGCAGGTGAGGTGCAGGAGAGAGAGGTGGGTAAGGTGCAGGAGAGAGGATAGTGGAGAGGGGGAACTATGAAGAAATAGAGTCTAAGTTAGTAGTGACTAGGAGCTAAGAAGGAGTAGAAAGGGGAAAGAAGGCAACTGAGAATGTCTGAGAGATGATAGAGGAGGAAAGGCAGTGGACGAAGACTAAGAAAACTGTGGGAAGGGAGAAGGGCACAAGGGTGAGTTACACTGCCACCTAGTGGGCAGAGTAGGAATTACATTAGGTAACCAGGAAAGCTGGATAGGTGGGGAAGAGTAAGCTAAGTAGCTAGGGAAAAGACAGGAGAAGCTTTTAGTCAGGGAGAGGAGTCTGGCTGCCGGTTTACCTGACTCAGTGGCTTTAATTAGCTTACAAGTTTAATTACAAGACAAGAAACTGGATTAGCTTGCAGTATGGGTCAATAGAGAAACATACTTTGTAAATTCTGTACAAACAGGTGAGTGCACTGGACAGCAAAAAAGGATGGTCCGATATGGCAAGGCTTGAGGTGGATCAGGGGGTCCTTAGACGCCAGGCAGGTCCCTTATTGCAATGTAGTGGTTAGATTGCTGGGAGGGTGAAAGGTAAGAAGAAAGGGATTAGAATATGATAAAGCAACAATAAGAGCTTTTAGTGAACAGATAGAAAAGAGGTAGAACAATAGTTCAGCAAGTATTAATAAAAATTAAATTATACATTCTTATGCAGCTACATTAAGAAATAGGCTAGCTTTACACATGCAGACCACTAGTAATCTAAAACACACTATGCAGGAATTAGCAAGGAAGATAACATAAATCAGTCAGAGGCATCAAAAAGGCAATTTCCAGCAAGAGGAAGACAATACATGTTGAAACATAGTCAGGCAAGATCACAAGTAAGGCACAGGCAACAGCTGCTTGGTAAGATGGTAGTTACTCCCACGGATGTTTGGCTTAATCGACTGAAAAACTATGCTGGTTGGTTAAGGAAGAAGTCCGTTTCCAGATATTACATTGAGCTAAGATACTAGCAAGACGTTTGGGCTGCTAATAATGGTACCAAATTAAATTCAGGTATGAGTCTGTCGCCAACAAATACATGAAGTAGCAAAGCACACGACTGTAAAACTAAAGCCAGTACCAAATGAGAGATATGTTCCTCAAAAGAATGTGTAGGAGTTATGAGGTTGCAGGAACTGTACTAAATTCAGTTGCGAGTCTATCGCCACCAAATACAGGAAGAGTAGCAAAGCACACGACTGTAAAACTAAAAACACCCTGCCCTAGCTCTTGGTTAAATTAACGAGAGCAATAGAGCAGTCAAATAAAAGGAAAGCATATGTTTGAAAAAGCATTACAAATTCCCGCAGCTCACATGACATAGTAGTATGTTGCCCTGACTGTAGTGCATAGGGTCCTGTGTTTGAGACCTGCCAGGGCTGGTTATTTTATTGCTGGGCAGAACAGAGGAGGAATGAGTTAGAGTGACTAAAGCAGTTTTAAGCAGCCTCCACATTGCAGCTCTCACCTCTGCAGCTGTAGGGGAAGAAAACAACCATTATGCATAACTGTCTGTCATATACTCAGGCTAGAATTTGGTACAGCTATGGGTGAAATACTTACAAACTACTGGGGCATTGCTATCTTGAGCATTTTGGATCCACTGGGCCAAGAGCTCCCCCTTCCTCTGTTTTAGGTCGGCATAGTGATGTCGTACCTGCTTACCAGTTCAGGGGATTCCAGTGGCACTGGTGAGGTCATGTGGCAGATGGTCCCAGGCCTCACATATGTATTGGGATCCCTGGTACTGGCCCTGCAGCAGTCTGTCTTCATTGTGTTACACAAGAAGCCCAGCCATGACCCTGGACTCCAAAATGCCCTAGCACTTCGCCCGAAAGCATGCTCCCTCTCCAACTCCAAACATAGCTCCTGCAGTGATCAAACTTCAGCAGGCTCTGGCTGTATTCTATCTGTGCAATATTTTAGTAATTTCCCCAATTTTTGGACCTTTGTCCCACATTTATTTCATGGCTTTATCCAGATTTCCTGATGGCAGAGGTTGAGGTATGTGTCTAAGGACACTATTTTACTGTAAAGTGCCGTATAGCACTTTGACAATGCAGGGGATGTGTTACAGTTCCTGTCACACACACCCTGCATTGCATTCCATTCAAAGATCCTTCTTTCAGTGTCTGCAGACACTGAAAGCATTGTAAAGTGACGTATGGCACTTTGACAGTGCAGGGGGCGTGTTACAGATCTCTGAGCACTAGTGCAACATGCCCCCTGCACTCATTTAGTGTTCGTGTCTGCAGATCCGTCTCAGTAGCGCGCCTTTATTAATATGAAAGGCGCGCTGCTGAGAAGGGGATGCGGATGCAAACACCATTTACTCTGTGTAGGAAAAGCACTATTCCTACACAGAGTTTTTTGAATCTGGGGGTTTATTTAAGAAACAGCAATAACTAATATCTCAGTTTTGTCATATTCTGGACACATCACTTTCGTGTCATTTCTTTTTATCATTAGACCTCCTACAGATTTTGACAGCCCTGACTCTCTTGTCTGGGGGTTCATATAATAGTTAAGGTGTTTACCTCACAGACAAGAGGTAAAGGGCTTGAGTCTCACTGACAGAAATTGGTTAGGCTGAAAATAACCTACAAGGGTGGCTATCCTAGTACTTACCTATGAACCTGTGAACATCACACCTGTCTAATAGTCATGTAAATCTGTGTACCTTGTATACCTTACCTCCACAAACTTTGCTATCTCCTGAACAACATACTATGAGCCTGATGTACACCTCAAGGTAATCATTTCTGATTCAGAGAGAACCCTACCATAGTGCGGAACCAGAATGAGATGCATCCTCACAGTGGGCTGTCTCTGTGGCCTACCACAAGTTCCAGCAACGCATTCTGGGGGAAAGGTAAACGCTAATTAGCCATGTGGCCTCCTCCTGAAAATGCCTGTAGTAAGGCATTTATGTAGCTGAGTGATTGAGAGAATTGCTAGGCTTTATAAGTAACCTAGGCCGGCAGCGTTAATGAACATGGCCAAAAGTGCATGCTTAGCTGTTATCTCTAACGGGTGAAGCTGTATTAGAGTTAAGTACCAGAGAGTTTAGCGGACAGGTCGAGCTGGGTTTGTGTTCATGGGAGTGCAGTCAGGTAAAGGGGAACTGTGTATGTTGTGTGCAAGAATGTGAGAATATGTTTGTGGGGGGCTATCATACCTCCACAGTCTCATAGACTAATGAGAAAACCTGCAGTAATGGGGGGAGGGGACACTAGTCATCAGGATTAGTTTTTACGTCATGTCTTGAAACATTGAAAAAGATTAAATCCCTGCACTACTGGCATTCACAAACAGTTCTTTCACAGAGCTTTTCCACTCTGCACTATCACTAGACACCAAGAATCCTCTTACATATTACCTGAAGTGTTGGAAAAGACAAGTTAAAGTAAAAGGGGAGTGTTGAACACTGTACCCACAGCACCCGCCTAACTCATTAGCAGAATGTTAGTCCTCAGTACCACCATCACTAGCTAGCAAGGACGCTCTAAACATATTACCTTTAAGTCCTTAAAAAATTAAAGGTAAAAGGATAAAGTTGCAAACTTTGCACCCTTAGCACAAAAAGCAGCTTAACAAGCCCAAGACTTTGCCATTTACATTAACTGAGAGGACTTGTGCTCAAGAGTATTTTTCCCACCATAAGAAGAATGAAACAAGAATGAAAGGAAAATATAGAGATGTTCTTGATCAATGCTAGAAGCTCAAACAAGAAGCTCTGCTCCCTACAAGCCCTTCTCACCCTGGAGGACATTGATGTCTATGTAGTGACTGATACATAGTTTAAAATAGCAGAGAGCACCCTGGCTGTGCAGGGCTATAATGCCTTCCACATGTTTAGACCAGTTACTGCACAGGAGGGAAAAAGGTGCAGATGTCCCAATCTACATCCAGAAGAGTCTCACATCAAGCCTGGTAAAGCAACATGATGCATTAGAGCCTTTTCATGTCCAAATAACCATCTAAAAGTCTCACACCAAATATTAGCCAGTTAAAGAACTCCCTCCATGACACAAGAAAGTCACAACACCTATTTATTGGAAATAGAATCAGTCAGTATTAAACCCAATATCATTTTCCTAGGTGATATAAACTATCCCGCTATAGACTGAGAAAATCAACATCATCACTAGTGCAGAAGCACCGAGATTCCTAAACTTTGTCAATGCAAATGGTGTGGAACAATTAGAGTACCCATCGAGGAATAACATTGTGGATATTAGCCTTACTAATATGGGAGCATCTTGCACCATCCTTTGAGCATCGTCATCAGAAAATAACTAAAAATGTAAACAGCTGCATAGATGCTGCTTTACCCAAGTTCAGGCAAACCCAGAAAAAACCCACAGGTGGAATCATAATATCAACAAGCTTTGCAGTAAAAGGAAAATAATGTTGATCAGAAGTAAGAAAAGTAATTCTCAGAATATTAGAGCATTTGTCACTGAAATAAACAAGCAACCCAGGAGCTTAATAAAATCTACCAGAGCCAAGTTTTTGGCTAAAATAGCTACCCAAGTCAAACACAGTCACAAAGCATGTTTTAGTTAAGTTTGAAATCTCAAAAGCATAACAAATGTTACCTACACTGAGGCTGAAGATTTAGCAGACCTACTGGATGATAAATTGAGCTCTAACTTTACCCCTCTCACCCCATCATCTGTCCCTCAAAATATACTTAAACTGGCTCAGCATCACACAAGACCAAGTCCTAAAAGTGTTATAAAAAATAAAAATACTGCAAAAATGGGTCTTGACAATATCCCTGGATGCATCTTAAATAGCATGAAGCACAATTTAGCCGCACCTCTAATAACACTGTTCAGTCTCAGCTTTCATGCAGGTTTTGTACAGTCATTACCCTGCATAAGGGAGGACATTCCACAGACCCAGTCAACTGCAGGCCCATAAGTCTGACTAACCTCATATGCAAAGCCATGGAAAGACGTATTGTTGAACTAATCAGTCAGGACATAGGGAACCCTCAAACTCTGGACCCATCTCAGATTGGATTTGTTAAGGGCAAGTCATGCTTACTCAATCTGGTGGATTTTTTTTGAAGAGGTAACCTAAGCAATGGATGAAGGCAAAACAGTACACACTGCATACCTTGAACCTTTGACCTAGCCAAAGATTTTGACGCAATACCCACTCAGGCATAGTACAAAAGCTAAATAAACTTGGAATAAACCATATGTCACTCACTGGATTGCCAAAGGGCTAACAGATAGGATGCAGGAAATCAAAACAGAGGAAGTTACATCCACAAAGAGACTGGTCACCAGTGAAGTCCCCCAGGGTTCTGTGCTGGGATCGCTCCTGTTTGGCATTTACTTTTCTGAAGTAAAAGCCAATACCAGAGGGCTCCAGCTGACTTAGTTTGCAGGAACAGGAGAGCAGCAAATTGGAAGTTGACCCTCCTTAATCTAAACAAACAAATAAGGGCACTCGTGAGATTCTCCAAAGCTGACTATGAGTCCAAACTTGCCTCTTCAACAAAAGACAATCATAAGACCTTCTTTAGCTATGTCCACAACCTTAAGAGCAAGCAACAGCTCTGTACATAACTTGTGGTCAATGGCACTATGTGCATTAAAGCTGTGGACATAGCTAACCTACTTGCAGACAGGTTTAGTGAAAACTTCACCACGCCGTCCCTCCCCCCCCCCGACGGTTAATCAAGAACTGCTTATCACCAGCTACCCACAAAGTATCTCCAATGAGCAGATCCTAAATGCCCTTTCAAAGGCAAAAGATGCGGCCTCAATGGGACCAGACAATATCCCAGGCTGCATCTTACAGTGCCTCAAGCAAGAACTTGTAACATCTTTAGGCACCATTTTCAACCACAGCTTAAGCACTAGATACTTACCTATCGACTGGAGAACAGCTACCGTCATTCCATTACACAATGGTGGTGCAACAGCAGGGATAGGTAATTATAGGCACATTAGCCTTACTAGCCTAACAGGCAAAGCCATGTAACACATAATCATGGACCTCATAAACCAGGAGATTGGCAGCCCCCAAGCACTTGCCCCTTTTCAGTTTGGTTTTGTCATAGGGAGATTATGCCTGCTAAATTTGGTAAACTTTTTCAAGAAGTCACCAAGGCCCTAGATGAGGGTAAAGAGATGCACATGACATACCTTGACCTGGCCAAGGCTTTTGACACAATTTCCCACTCAGATATAGTTGACAAGCTCACCCAGCTAAGCGTCAACCCATAGGTTATTAGATGGGTTTGCGAACTGGCTCACTGACAGAACCCACACAGTTAAAATAGGGGATCCCACCTCATATAGTAGACTAGTAATTAACATTGTCCCTCAGGACTCAGTCTTGGGGCCTCTGCTCTTTGGAATATATTTTTCTGATGTTCAGGCAAAAATCAAAGGTCTATGGCTGACCAAATTTGAAGATGACTGCAAGCTGGGAGCGGTCATAAACACCCCAAATGATGTTAATATTCCCCAGGAGGGCCTCACCCAAACAAACGACTGGTGCCAGAAACATGGCCTCAAAATCAATGCCAAAAAGTGTATTGTAGTCCCCTTTAGCAAGAATGAGGTCTCTGCAAAGTACCACATCAACAACAATGTCCTAAACATGGAATCTGTAGCAAGGGATCTGGGCACCATGATAGACAGTGATCTAGCATTTGATCAACATGTAGCCTCATTGGTGCATAAAGCATACTAAACGGATCATCTCTTAAATAAAGGCATAGCTTCCAGGAAAATAGAGGTCATTACCTCACTGTACTCTTCCCTTATCAGGCCAATTATTGAGTACAATGCCCCCTTTGGTATGTACCTCACTAGGCACTTGCTGCAGCTGGAAGGACCGCAGAAACTCCTGACTAGAAGAATCCAGGGTCTCCAGCACCTGTCCTGTGTGGACAGGATGAAGTCCATCTCACGCTTACTCTGTCTCATATAGACTACTCAGAGAGGACCTCTGTTTGGCTTTTAGGGCCATCTTGGACCCTGCCCTATTGGAATTGCTGCATATCTGCAAATCTAACACCACACGTGTAACACGCACTCAAGACCTAAACCTAGCCTGTGACATTAATAGAACCTGCTGGCATGACAGATTTGTGTGCCAGAGACTCCCCCATCTGTGGAACAGACTCCCTCTTCATGTGAAGCAGAGCACCTCTCTGTCCTTGTTTAAGCATAACCTGGATGATTGGATAGGAAATAGAAAATTTATCCCGGGATATGACCTGCATCCCTGCTTGACAGGGGGGACAGGTGTTGACTTTGGGAATATGGCATAATTCTTGGCTAGGCTTGAAAGGGCCTCATGGCCATTAGCCTAGTAACCTCCTATGATAACTGCAAGCTAAGAGCAGTCATTATATCCCCAAATGACTTAGCCTTCCAGCAGGAAGGTTTGTCCCAAATAAATAACTGATGCTAAAATCATGAACTGCTACTAAATGCCAAACAAAATGTATTATTGTATACTTTGGGAAGTTGTCTACCTCAGGGGACTACCCTATTGACAATACACCACAAAGAGTTAACCCAGTTGTTTGGGATTTGGGAACTGATGTGAACGCTGACTTAACTTTTGACCAATGCATGTTTATTTATATTGCAAAGCTTTAAACAAAGGGACTGTGTCTAGATCTAGGGATGTCATTGTCCCTCTTTACTCAGCCTTCTTTAGGCCACTCATTGAATATAATGCCACCTTTGGCATGCATCTGTCCAGACACATACAACAACTAGAATGCCCACTATGATATCTTACTAAAAGGATACAAGTACTATACATGTCCTATATGAACAGGCTCAAAGTCCTGTCCCTAGACTTAGTATCCTACAGACTGCTCAGACTGCTAAGAGGTGACCTGTGTCTTACACAAAAGGCATCCTCCAATCTTATACTGATGGATTTACTGCACATCAGGAAGTCAGATGACATCAGAAGTACTTGGTCTAGAGATCTAAAACTCTTCTGCAACATCAACAGAATGGTTTGGAGATCAAGGTATATCTCACAGAGGATACCACTGCTCTGCAACAAACTCCCCATCCACATAAAACAAAGTTAATTCCTGTCCATATTCAAGTGCAACTTAGATTTATGGATAGAAAACAGAAAATTTATCCAGGACTGCCCCATGTATCACTAATCGGCAGGGGCAGCTCCTAAATGATTTATCTCATGCATGCATCCCCTCAAATTATCTATGGTATGATCCCAGTTATTCTTATAAGGGGTGTGATGCCCCAACACTGTCCCAGTAATCAAGGAGCCTCAATCCTCACCACTGGCAACAGTGGGGGACATACACACTGGGAGGATGACAAGTACACACACAGTGAAGTGCAGTTTTCCTTAAGAGCACACAGAGACCACAGTCAGTCTGGACCTGCTTTCTCCAGATTCCCACTAAGACTCCCCATTGGCACAGCTATAGAGTTGAGTCTTTATCCAGGGTTCCAAGCCAAGTCTGCCAGCATTCTCTCTGTCCAACTACAGCTTCGTGTCCCTTCCCAAGTAACTGACACACACACTCTTGGAAATTTGTTTTACACACACACACCTTGGAAAGGCTGGCACATGTTTAATAGCTATGCCCCCTTCTTCCCAGATGATAATGTAGTTATCACTGCCACCAGAGCTCCTTATCAGCTACTTTAAGGCCCTTAACAAAGGGTATCCAATCCTACTGTGTAATGTTACTATTAATCCAAATGGTAGTTTGACCAACAGCAAGGCTATTAGGAGTGGCCTGTACAGTGTCACCAAACAGATATGCAAGTACTCTAAGAGCTTAAATATGTCTCACAAATATCAGCCACAAAGATAGGTTTAAATATATTTAATAATAAATAATAAAAGCACAAGACAATACTAAATGCGTCTTCACAATGACATCAGAGTTCAAAATCACAGGAAATATTTAAAACAACATTGCAGGACAGTCTCAAATGAATACAGAAAACATCTAAACCAATTTACTATATTCCTTACTGAATCAAAAGAAATTGCTGTACCCTAGTTAACTTACTTACAGTGAGGCAAGACTGATGCGGTAAGTGGATTTTCCAGTTAATGCTGCCAAGTCAAACACAAAATACAAAATGCCCCGTCTCACTCTCAGAGACTTTTTAAATTAATATCAGATATTACTACTGAGATACTTGCAGCATGATATCATTTTTTGTCACCTGACTTCAATTCCCAAGCTAAACCCCCATTGTCAGAAACTACCAGCATTTAGCATCTCCCTGTGAAAAATATATAGCCCTTGGATCTTTGCAGCTGCTGGGAGACATAAAACAATGAAACACTTACAAGACAATGCAGAAGGCTCCCTAGTTTTAGACATCCCATCTCTTTGCTGCATTGAAACCAACTTTTATGGCACAGTTATAAAACAATTTAATTTGAACCATTTTTCTGAAGTTTTGCAAATTAACCTACTATGTTCCAATTTCCACTGTTTATATACATTTACACAGTTACAACAGTGTATACACATTTCTGTTCTTTTCCAGTAAGGTACACTGTGGATACATCTTTAAGCTCAGTACTTTATAAACACTTCTGTGCCAGCAGTTTGATATACAGACAACATGCAGGTCTGTAACACAAGCATATGAATCATGTTGATATTCACAAATGACATATAATTATTTACAAAATTCCAGATAGCTGGGCTGGCAGTGTCTCCTTCTGTCACACATCTATATAAATCATATTAATATTCACAAATGACGTATAATTATTTACAAAGTTCCAGCAAGCTGGGCTGGCAATATTTCCTTTTGTGACATTTCTCCACCCCCCCTCAAAGACTCAAGCTAGTTTTTCAAGTGGCCCTTAAGAAAAAGTTGCTTTAGAGGATTGGGCCTGTCTGGGAATACCTTACCCCATTCCTTGTCTTGAAATTCCAGCTACTTTGGCATTGCTGACCCCAGTACAGTGCTTTACTGTCCTATCATATGCCCACAACCTTAGGCACAACCATAGTAATTTGGGATTTGGCTGGCTGGTTCCCTGTAGCCGTAGATCCCCCTCAGACTCATCCTGCCTCCTACTGCCAATACTTAGCACTAGGGCCTCCCTGTCATGATAAGGTTTCATCATGTTAACATGATACAATTTGTGTCCCTTCCTCCAGCCTAGCAGTTCTACCATGTAGTTAGCATCACTGACCTTCCTTACCACTTTGAAGGGTCCCTCCTAAGCTGCCTGCAGCTTGTTGTGTCTGACAGGAATGAGAACCATTGCCTGTTGCCCTACAGCATACTCTCCAGCTCAAGCATTCCTGTCATACCAGAGCTTTTTCTGCTGTTGGGCTTCTGCCAGGTTTTCCTGGGCAAAGCCCATGAGTTCCTTGAGCCTTGTCTTGATGTTTAGAACATATGCCAAAAGGGACTCCTTCTGGAATTCACACTCACACTTCCACTCATCTCAAATCAAATCTAGTGGTCCCCTCACCCTTTGCCCATAGAGTAACTCAAAGAGTGAAAAACCTGTGAATTCCTGGGATACCTCTCTTTAAGCAAACAACATATGGGGCAAATATTTGTCCCACGCCTTCTTAACCTGGTCTGCAAATGCCCCTAGCATGGTCTTTAGTGTAGAGTTTAACCTCTTCACCAGACCATTAGTCTGGGGATGGTAGGGGGTGGTCTTTATGAGCTTCACCCCACAGTGCTTCCAGAGACAAGCCAGCAGGTCTGACATGAAATTGGCACCTCTGTCAGTCAGTATTTATTTTGGGAAACCTACCTTGCTGAAAATCTCTAATAAAGCATTTGCCACCTTTTCTGCCTCAATGAAGGACAGAGCCACCACCTCAGGGTATCTGGTAGCATAATCTACTTCCACTAGGATATACTTTTTCCCTGTGGAACTTTGGGTACTCAGAGGCCTCACAATATCCATAGCTACCCTCTGAAATGGCTCCTGAATCACAGGCAAAGGCATCATAGAAGATTTGCCTTGTCTCCAGCCTTGCCTACCTTTTAGCACTCCTCACAGGTCCTGCAGTACACTTTTTACATCTTTGGAAATGCCAGGCCAATAAAAGTTCTGCATAATTCGTCTCCTTGATATGCTTTATGCCCATATGACCTGCAAAGGGAATGCCATGGGCTATGGCTAGAAGTGCCAGATGGTAGGCTCTAGGCACTACCAACTGTTGTATTCTCTCACTCTCTAGCCCTCCCACTGGGGTTCACTCTCTATACAGTAACCCTTTGTCTTAGTATACACATTCCCCCTTCCCTTGAAAATCACTAGCTACCTCCCTCAGACATTGTAATGTAGGGTCTGAGAGCTGAGCCTGTCTCAACTCTCTCTTTGTAACCCTTCCCAGTTCCCCTTTCACAGGAAGCCTGTCATCCTGTGACAGTGGTGCCTCACTGTCAGCCTGGGTACTACTACTACTCACCTCTACCTTTGCAGTCGCTCTGTGCAAGGGATCATCAGTATCCACAAGCAGATGTGGCTCACCCTCAGTCTCACAGCTTCAAGGTAGCTCCCGCTCTGAAGCAACCACCTCACCAGTCCTGGCTGCAAGTGTGCAGTCTGTCTGTGTCCCCCGGGCTACCAGACCCACATGCTTGTCTCCAAGTGTGACTGTGTGTCACTGCATACATACAAGGTAGTGCATTATCAAAACCATTCCCTATCAGGACATCTGCAGGGGATATCCCCAAACACACCTACTTGCTTGCTTCCTTTTCTGCCCTCCCAGTCAAGGTGAACCCTAGCCAAAGGTATTTGGAAAGGGTCCCTCCTAAAGCTCTGATGAGAGTAGACAGCCCAAGCAAGTAGTGCTCCTCTTTAACCACTGCAGGCTTCACAATGGTTAGGTCAGAGGCTGTGTCTCTCTTAGCATTGGCCTCTTTCCCATTTACTAAGATAGGATATACCCTCTTGTGGTAGTTTGGTACCCTTATTGTCTTCAGACAACTTACTGCTGGCATTCTGTCATTCCCACTTACTGGCTCTTCCTCCTTTTGTTCCTCACTTTGCCTCCATGGACATCTATATGCTACATGGCCCCACTGGTTGCATTTAAAGTATTTAACATTTGGTCCTGGACATGTACCTGGACTAGTGCTACAGGCAGACTATGTTGTGGTGGTTTAGGCTGCCCACCATGGTTTCCCTTAGACTCATGAGCAGCACTGGTTATCCCTTTCCTGTGCAGTGATGCCCTGCTTGCTAGATACAGGTCTCCCTTCTTCCGCAACTCACCTTCAGTATTGCATTGTCTATTTCCTAACCAGACTCTCATGTCCTCAGCCAAAGTGCTAGGGGCTTTTTCCCTAACTAAAATGTCTGCCAGCCCTTCAAAAGTGGTGACCTGACAACCACTCACCCATCTATGAAAATAAGTGAGTAACTCATAGGTTCATAGGTTCATACTAGGCTATCTGCCCTAGGGCATTTATAAGCCTAGCCAGAATGTGTTTGGCTTTCGCCACCCATTTTAAATTAATTTTGCTATGCCCTTTTTCGAGGTTAGTATACTATGCCTCTATCTAACAGTGACACAGAAGTGATACCCGGGGTAAACCTACGATCTCCCATCCACTCGTAACCAAAAAGTAAAAGCACCAACAAAATAATCCACAAGGGTATCCGGCACAATGAAGGTTATCCTGTTTCCAAAGAATGCAGGCAGATGACACGAAGAAGTAGCAACACTTTTATTACGATAAAATAACAAACCACATCCAAAAGCAAAGGTCGATTAAGCGCTTTCGTCTCCTAATACGGAGACCTCATCAGAATAACTTTTACCCCTCGACCATTCCTTTTATAATCATCATATTTTCATTAATTGAACAATCATTAAACAATAATTACACAATAATTAAAACCATCTTCATTTAAAGCCATTGTACCAAAGGTAAGCACTAATCCTGGTACTTATAATAACAGTTCATTGCAAAAGCATATAAATATTAAAGTAAATAATGAACATTACTAAGACCTGGTTTTAAACAAAAAATAATAAAAAATAATGAAATAGATGTATGGATAAAGAATCATAAAGTGCTGCTTAAAGGAAGCTTGCAGTGTTTCTAAGAACTTGTAATACATATCATTAATAAATTATTAACAAATTTGTATGTTCATACCATACTTTCAAGGCCCTATACTAAAATTCCAGGGACCCATATTAAAATAAAATAAATAAATAAGTAAACAATACTAAATCTACATAACCCTACAATGAAAGATGCACTTTTAAAAAGGAGGTCTGAGCGTCACTTCAAATAGCTAAGATATAAACATTGTATTGACAGTTAAAACTCCCCTCACCCCATGGGTGGATATAAACTGAAAGTGAAAATAAGTATGTGGTTCTTTATCACGTATATTGAAAAGGTGCAAAAGAATTAAAATATTTATAATATTTAAAATATTTAAAATATTTAAAATAACCCTTGTTATATATATAACCCATGTTATATAAATAAATAAGTATATGAGTATACTTATAAAATGACAATATAAATATATAAATACATAAGTAAATATATACACCTATATATAAATAAATATATAAATATATATATATATAAATATATAAATATATATATATATAAATATATAAATAAATACATATGAATAATTAAATATTTAAGTATTTAATAATTAATAATTAAACATATGTGCAAATAAGCATTAAATATTAAATGTTAAATTAAATATTGAATTTTTAATGTAAAACAGTGAATACATAATTCTTTTTGTTATTATTCAATTACTTTAGTATTTTGTAATTTTGGGATCCGTGGCCAATATTTTGAGTGCTGGGACAATAGAGATGTGATCATTTAAACCTTTTTCACAGCATGCATCTAATTTTAACTGCCATATCATTTCTCTATATTCTACTTTCATCTCCCAATCACCTCCTCGCTCTGGGTGTCCCACCACCTCAAGTACCCAAAATTTAAAATCAGCTTTTTCACATTTAATTGCGTGCCTATATAATGCATTGTTTTCATTATGTCTATTTATGTCTCTGATATGCTCATAGATTCTGTTTTTTAACTGCCTTTCTGTTTTTCCAACATAATAGTTTTCACATTCTTTACAAAACACTAAATAAACCACCCCTTTCGTATAACAACTACTATAATTTTTAGCTGTTAGTTTAAAGGGAATACTGGATATCCTAACCTCTTTGTTCTCATAAATGTAGGAACATTGTGCGCACCTGCCACATTTGAATGTTCCATGTTTCCTACTAGTCCCTTCCACCTGAATACCCTTTCTTTCTATAATATTTTTAATATTGAAGTTTCTTCTAAAACTAAATCTCAGTTGGTTCTTAAAAACTTCAGTTCTAGTTGCAACACTTTTAAACATATCCCATATTTCATCCATATTCCTCTTAAACCAGCTCGTACCATAGAAATAGGTTGTAGTTAAATAGGGTGCAAAATTTATTTCATCATCAGTCTTCATATTACTGTTGTCAACTGGGTTTTCAATTACCTCTATTTCCTGTTTTAAAAGTGGTGTATATTTTTTTGTACTTCTCCCTAAAACAACATATTCTTTTACTGAGGTAATAAGTTCCATAGGGTACCCCCTTTCCTTAAATAAACCCTCTAAAAAAATGATTTCCCATCCACTCATCAAGATTCCTCTTGAAGAGAGTCAATGAGGGACTCTGCCTAACCTGGACTGGGATTTTATTCCAGAGTGAAGGGAGCCTCTGGGTTATGAATCTGTCCCTCCAGCATGTCCTATTTATTTCAGTGCTGAGGTTCAAGTCTCGAGCGTGGCTCGATGGGATTTGGATTTTCTGAGGTGCAGCATGTCCATTAATTCCGGGTTGGACATGGCTTTATACGTCAGGCACAGATCTCCTCTGAACAGGCGGTATGCCACTGAGTAGAGCTGGAGTTTCTTTAACCGGGCAGCATATGGCATCTGTTTGAGCCCTTTGATCCTCTTGGTGAGGTACTTTTGGGGTCTTTCCAGTTGCTGCAGGTGTCTGGTAAGGTACATCCCAAAAGGGCATTGTACTCAATTATGGGCCTGATGATGGATGAGTAAAGAGGCACAATGACCTACCCTGATCTAGATGTGAATCCCTTCATGATTAGGTGGGCTATATAAAATGTTTTTCTAACCACGTTGGCACGTGGTTGTCAAATGAGAGATTGCTATCAACTTGGGTCCCCAGGTCCCTAATTACGTCTTCTGTACTTAATGGATTTCCACCTATGTGGTAATTTGTGGGCACTTTGTTTTTGCCAAAGGGGATGACTATACACTTTTTGGCATTTAGCTTGAGGCCATGGCTCTGGCACCAGTTGTCTGTTTCTATGAGGCCCTTTTGGAGGATGCTTGTGTCGGCTGGAGAGTCGATTATGGCACCCAGTTTGCAGTCATCTGCGAACTTGGTCAGCCACAGTCCTTCCGTGTTGGCCTGTACCTCCGAGAAATATATACCGAACAAGAGAGGTCCCAGGACTGAGCCTTGGGGACACCACTTGTAACTGGTTTGAGTCTGACATGGCTCCAGCAATTCTAACCATGTGGGTTCTGTCCTTGAGCCAGTTTGCAATCCATCTAGTGACATAGGGGTTTATATTTAAGCTGGTGAGCTTATCTATAATGCCCGAGTGGGGTATTGTATCGAAGGCTTTTGCGAGGTCCAGGTAGGCTGTGTGGACCACCTTCCCCTCGTCAATGGCCTTGGTGACTGTTTCAAAGAAATCAACCAGGTTTAAGAGGCAGGATCTGCCCTTAACAAAGCCGAACTGGGTAGGATCCAGTGTTTGTAGGTCCCCAATATCTTTTATTATGAGGTCCATGATGATCCTTTCCATAGCTTTGCAGACCAAGCTAGTCAGGCTTATGGGGCGATAGTTTCCAGGATCCGTTGAGGCACCACCTTTATGGAGAGGGACCACTGTTGCTGTACGCCACTCTTTGGGCACATATCCTGTAGTAAGGCTGAGATTGAACAGTAGTTTTATGTTTGGGTTTAGCTCTTCTTTGAGTTCATGTAGAATGCAGCCCGGGACACCATCTGGTCCCATTGATGCTGTGTTTTTTGCTTTGGAGAGGGCGGCTCTTACCTGAGCATCTGAGATGTCAGGGGCAGCACTCTGCTGGGATAGATATTTGCCCTTTGGTGGGAGGGGAGAAGTTTGCGCTGAACCTGTCAGCTTGGATGTTGGCAATGTCTGTGGGTTCGGTGTATTTTTTGTTATTTTGGACTAATTCTGAGCATATCTGGGAATTACCACCCAGGTTCCTAACATAACTAAAGAAAGCCTTGTGATTATCCTTAGTGTCCTGTGCAATTTTTCTCTCGAAGCTGGCCTTAGACAATTTTATGTGTGCCCGTAGTTTTTTGCTAATACTGATCAGTGATGCCTTCCCTTTTTGGGATTTTGCTTTATCATTTAGTAGCTTCCTCCTTCTATTGTATAGTTTGTTTATGGCTGGGGTCCACCAGACAGGACGTCTGCCTTTGGAGGATTGGGTCTTGGTTTTATTTGGGATCGCATGATCCATGCATTCCTGAAGGTGTTCATAGAATGCGTTTATAAAGGATTCTGTGGTCTGGGCTGTATTTTCCACAGGCCCGGGGGCTTTGAAGTGTAAAATTTGCTTTAGAGAAGTTTTTCACTGTGGTTTTCTGGGCAGGGGGTGGGGTCAGGATGTGAATATCCAGTGAGATTAGTTTATGGTCTGATCTTACCAGTCTCAGCAATATATTCACACACACTTTCATCTGCCTTGTGTCTGTGCTCACGAAACTTTTTCTTTTAAGATTCATGTGTTAACTTAAAACATTCTAACAAACAATTTTTAATTGTATTATAATTTAAGCAATCAGTATTAGACAGTTTAGAAACAGCAGTTACAGCTTTCCCATGGAGTAAAGGGGTCAGGAACTGTGAGCTCCTGTTCAAGATTATACAGTTTACATACCCTTTCAAACATATGAATGAAACTGCCAGAATTATCCCCCTCTGTAAATTGTGGAAGAAGTTTACTGACCTTTGTTGCTTCTGGTGTTCGGTTACTCCCTTTCCCATTACCCCCATGCCTCTGGGGAAGACTCAGCATCTTTTCTTCATGTTGCCTCTGCTTCTGATTCTCCTCAGCTTCCAGACATCTCAGTCTCTCTGCTGCTTCTAACTCCATTTGTTTCTCCTGCCGCAGTCTCTCTGCTGATTCCAATTCCAAACATTTAGCCTCCAGTTCAAGTCTCTTTAACTCCAGATGGATTTTTAAGTCCTCTGTGGAAAGGTTGAACTGTCCATTTTTTGAGAGTTGTATCTCCCCAAGGCTAGTCTGATTGTCCACCAGATTGTTGGTCCATGATCCAGCTATGCTCAAGGCTGCAATCATTTCTGCTTTAGTCAGGTTGGCCTGGCACATCTCAGCCAACTGCCTTCTTGTCAGCTTGTCATACTCCTCTGCTGACACCCTTGCCTGCTGTCCCTGACTAACTAAGCTAACAAAAAAAAATAAAACAATTGTGATATGAAACTCTGAATTTCCACTTTGTGGCTGATTGAGAGTACAGACACCTTCCTTAGTGAGCACTGTTTACAGGCTGCAGGAATTCAATATTGACACCACTGACACCAATTAATATGTGATGTGGATATCCCACCACTGCTCAGCAATTAATATGTGATGCCCCAGCACTGGTCCAAGGAGCCTCAATCCTCACCACTGGCAACTTTGGGGGAAGTACATACTGGGAGGAGGAGAAGTACAAAAACAGTAAAGTGCAATTTCCCTTACGAGCACACAGAGACCACAGTCAGTCTGGGGCTCATTTCTCTCTCTTTCTCCAGATCCCCAATAAGACTCCCCACTGGGTCAGCTATAGACTTGATATCTTAGCTAGGGTTCCAAGCCAAGTCCTCCAACACTCTCTCTGTCCAACCAGTGCTTTGTGTCCCTGCCCAAGTAGCTGACACACACACTCTTGGAGATTTGTTTTACACACACACACATACACACACACACACACACACACACACACACACACACACACACACACACACACACACACATACGCACCTCAGAAAGACTGACACAGGTTTACTAGCTATACCCCTTTCTGTACAAACTATAATGTAGTTATCACTGCCACCAGAACTCCTTATCAGCTACTTTAAGGCCCTTAACAAAGGGTGTCCAATCCTACTGTGTAATGTTACTATTAATCCAAATGGTAGTTTGACCAACAGCAAGGCTATTAGGAGTGGCCTGCACAGTGTCACCAAACAGATATGCAAGTACTTTAAGAGCTTAAATATGTATCAGAAATATCAGCCACAAAGACAGCTTTAAACATATTTAATAATAAATAATAAAAGAACAAGACAATAATAAATATATATTCACAGTGACATCCGAGTTCAAAATCACAAGAAATATTTAAAGTAACATTGCAGGACAGTCTCGTATAAATAGAAAAAACATCTAAACTGATGTTTACTATATTCCTTACTGAATCTAAAATAAATTACTGTACCCTAGTTTACTTACAGCAAGGCAAGACAGATGTGATGAGTGGATGTTTCCAGCTGATGCTGCCAGGTCAAAGACAAAATAAAAAATGTCATGTCTCACTCTCAGAGACTTCTTAAATTAATATCAAATATTACTACTGAGATACTTGCAGCATATCACTTTTTGTCACCTGACTTCAGCTCCCAAGCTAAACCCCCATTGTCAGAAACTACCAGCATACAGCAGCTCTCTGAAAAATACATAGCTGTCAGATTTTTGCAACTGCTGGGAGACATAAAACAATAAAACACTTGCAAGACAATGTAGAAGGCTCCCTAGTTTTAGACATCCCATCTCCTTGCTGCATTGAAACCAACTTTTATGGTGCAGTTATAAAACAATTTAACTTCAACCATTTTTCTGAAGTCTTGCAAGTTAACATTCTATGTTCCAGTTTCCACTGTTTATATACATTTACACAGTTACACATTTCTGTTCTTTTCCAGTAGGGTACACTGTGGATACATCTTTAAGCTCAGTACTTTACAAACACTTTTGTGCCAGCAGTTTGATATACAGACAACATACAGGTTTAATACATTTGTAACATAAGCATATGAATCATGTTGATATTCACAAATGACATATGATTATTTACAAAATTTCAGATAGCTGGGCTGGCAGTGTCTCCTTCTGTCTCACTTCTATATAAATCATACTAATATTCACAAATGATATGTAATTATTTACAAATTTCCAGTGAGCTGGGCTGGCAATATTTCCTTTTGTGACAAGAGGTAATATATATATATAATTATCAGCTATGGGATGGGTAAGGCCAATCTCTAACCAAATGTTATAGGTAATTTCAAATGCAAAACAAGGGAAATTATCTAGGCTTAAAATGGCATGCTAGGGCAGCTAGCCTAGTACTTACCTATGAACCTATAAACCTATGAAACTCTAATGTCTGACATTATTCACAGACTGAAGCTGTCTGTGAGTTATGAGAGAGAGGGCATATGTAAAAGGCAACTTTAGGAATGTTCTGTATCCATAAGTTATGACAGACAGGGCATATATAACAGGCAAGTTTAGGAGTGTTCTGTAAAATCAGGGACAGTTTCAAACTATTACTTGGACTCACTTAAAAAGTTAATAGACCGACAGATCTGCCATCTGTGGCAAAACTATGGAACACCCTTCCTTTAATTATCAAAATTGCTACTAACCTGCACTCCTTCAAAACCTCTATGAAAGGATACTTCAACAAAGCTTGAATTTGCTCCTGTACAAGCCCAGGCTGAGGTACTCATATACCTCTTTCTACCGCTACCCTCTATCCCCACTGCTAACCTATCCCCACTACTAACTTACCCTACCCTCTGTTCCTCTACATATACTCCCCTGAGGTTACATTTATACCTTTTCCACATCTACTCCTACTCTCCCCTCTATCACACCCTACCCTTTTCTACTCATACTATCCTACATCTTCACCAATATAATCTGTTACCATATTTCACAACCTCTAAGATATTAATAACCATTATGATAATCATCTATTATGTAAATAATGCTGCATCTTCCTATTATCAGGCTTTCCATATAATTTATGCTTGAGTACTGTGACTTTATTATGTCTGTTGAGTTTTTATTCTGACCAACTATTGTGTAGTTTTTCAAATTTTGTGCTTGAATGTTATGACTTTATTATGTCTGCGTAGTTTTTCATTCTGTTGACTATGTATCTGGAGCTTTTCTCCCCAGGCCTCCGCTGAAAATGGGTAACTCATGACCCAGTCAGACTTTCCCAGTAAACAAATGCCAAATAAATAAATAAATCACAATGCATTTTATGAACAATAAAACGAATGAAACCCTACTGTCTATCTTCACTGACTGACTGGAAGGATCCTTGATTTACAAGAGCAGAGGCAAAAATAAGGGGTGTTTTATGTACTCAGGTACAGGTCAGAGGTATGTTGGTATGTGTATGTGAGAGAGTGAATAGGGGTGCACCTGTGCCAACGTGATGCACTGACCACCTTGACTGTAGCAAGAAGGTGCTGATCTGCACTTACAGTAGTTACAGGCAATTCAGAGATATGCAAATTAGATGATAATGAGGGCTTTCCTCACTGAGGCTAGCACATCTCTGAAACACATTTTCCGAGATTGTGGAAAAAGCCCCTCCTGGGCACAGCTCTTACCTCAGGTGATGTTTTTTTTTTCCTGAATCCCTGGGTATACTTATATCTTTCAACAACCAATTTTTCCTTATCATATTTTTTTTTTCCTCTTCTCATAAAATTTTCTAAATTTTCCACTCACTGAGAATTTTATTTCTCTAGTTTTCACTTTATTGAATACTATAAATCTAGTCCTTATCAGTTAAGCTCACTAAAATGTTTCCTTCTACTTTAAATTCCACCTATTTCTTTCTTATCTAATTTCTGTTTTTAAACATTTTTCAAATATATACTTGCTGTGTTTGCATAATTGATTTTTCTAACACCATAATTGTCCTTCTTGTCTGTAATATGCATCTATGTGTTTTTCCCAGATCCACTTTGGAGATGAGCTCCACCCAGTAGGGCTAACCTAGTCACCAAAATGTAAATAAATAAATAATCCTTCAATCAATATTATTTTCTTATTATCATCTGGTTCTTCTCCACGTTTTCAACGTTTTAAACACAGATTCTCTAACATGTTATATTAATGAATCTCCTTATTTGTTCTGTTCATAGCCTGAACTTAACACAAGGACTGTGCAGAACCACTGAATCCAGCCCAATGTGTATGCAGACCTGGTGTTGAAGACAAGAAGTCTACTTACAATACCACGTCTGATATAGCATTGGAACTGCACAGCCCAGATGGCATCCAGCTCAGAAGCTCCATGTCTAGGGAAGATTTGTGAACATAGGCATATAGGCATGACAGCCAGTGTGACAATCATGTCTGCAATTTCTCCATCCAGAATGGGGAATGAGCATGTGACTCCATTTTCCATTGTAAATATCAGACAGTGCAAGCCATACTCACAGGGGCTCATGGGATGACTCGCATTACAGTAGACTGCATATGCATTCACCCCTCTCTGCCTCACAAAACATGTAGTGTAGCTGCACCTGTATGTGGAGTTTTGCATTGCAGGAAGTCTTTCCCAACAAGTAATGCCTGCAGTATTTTATCCCATATACATGTAGAGTGTCTTCCTCACACAGAAGCCCATTAAGTTAAATGGGCTTCTCTAGAATAAATTACTTCATTGTGATGAGCCTTATTTCCCCTTTTGAAATTGGGCATAGGGCTCTAGCAATCCCCATTAGCATATGCTGAAAGGGTACTGGTGAAGCCCTGTTTTAGGACCTGGGTGTGGAACATCTGCTAAGTGTGGAATGTTACTCCATGCACAAGTCATTTTGGAATTCAATCCCAAATGAACACTATATTTATCATAAACACAAACTCTAACAAAAACAAACAAATAATCATCCAGCCAAAGTATTCCTTCAGCTGTATTGTTTGGTTTCTGTCCTGTGTTTTAAATCAGATATACCTGTTATTCAGGCTGCTGCAGAGAGATTGATCTACTGCCAGCTGTAATATTGAGAAAAGATAAGTGTTTATTCTCATTTTTTGTCTGCATTTTGATTTAATATCTCTGTAATCTGTACAACTGTACTTATTCTTCTTCTTGTCTGTCCCCACCCACTCTCCCGTTCCTGTGTTGGTATTAGTGTTGGTGGCTCTGGAATTGCCCGCCCCTCCTGTAAGTCTCTATTTGAACACTCCTCCTGAGTCCATCTCATTTGCTCACTTAACCGAATACTGTGAGATCATATTCTGAGTATAGTGTTCATTCTACATAATACAGAGAGAAGATTTGAGAAGGCCAACCCACTTAGGTTCTTCCTTCTTCTCTCCTTGCACTTTACTAACAAAAAAAATAATCTGTTTTTACTGTATTTGTGTTTCCTCCTACTTTATTTTGCTTTTGCCTCTTCTTAAAAGTACTCAATTGTGTTTATTCTGCTGCATTTATTGCTGCTTGGTAGTAGCCTGATTAAATTGTAACTGTTATTCTAAGTCTTTTGGTTTAAACACTTGGGCTTCATACCAGTTGTTTTACATTAAGAAGGTTTGTGTGGTCTGCACTGTTGTGGCAGGACAGGTAGCTTACATCCTTCTAAGCTGGGAATTGCTGATTGAAAGCTCAGTGTCTGCTATTCTAAAAGTGTATTAGTTCTAGTTTAAGCACTTGGGCTTCAGGCCAGTTATTCTACATTAAGAAGGTTTGTGGTCTGCACTCTTGTGGGAGGAGAGGCTGGATTCTTTCCTTCTGAGCTGGGCATTTCTGGTCACAGGCTTATTCTGCCCGTTATTCAAACTGTTTCTTTCTGTAATTGGTGTGTCTTGTTGCTGTAGCATAGGACCAGATTCAGGCCTGCTGAATCTAGCTTTGTTTGTATAACTTGAGCACTAATCCAGGCCATCTTTTTTGGAGAAGGTTCCCCTGCACCCTAGTAGCAGGAGTGTGCAGTTAGAACTTGTCTGATTGAAGACAGCTGGAACTGGGCTCAGTTTTGAGTTTTCTTCTGGTTAATAGGGTAACTTGTTTAAATCAGATTGTCCGTTTTCTATTGTTTTATATATAAACAAATTGCACTTTATTCATCTGCTTTTACTGTATTTGTGTTTCTTCCTACTTTATTACTAGGGGCATTGACTACAACTCTGAACTGAGATATTTAACAATAAGCATCTTTTTATGCGCACTTAAAGTGTTTTTTTTATTGTATCTGCTTTATTTTCTGAAAAAAAATATATACTTGTTTCCCGCCTTTCTAAGCTTGTATAGTCCAGTTTTCAGGTTAGTGCTGAATTCAGGGCTGTGTTACAAATCTCTGTGTTCGCCCATACCTTACTTGGATAGAATGACGTTTCTCTGTTCACCTGTGAGAGAGGGGAGCTTTGAGCAGCCTATCTGTCCCTGGAGGAGTGGTTTCTGCTCAGAAAGTAGTAGTTTATTGGCCATTTAAGCTAATTTCTATCTCTTTCATTTCCCTGCTATAAAAAACGCATTTGCCCGGTTTTGCACGCCAGGCAGCGCCGGTTAGCTAGGGTATAACTATTCCCGACTCCACAGAGTCTCCTCTTCAATTTTTCCCTTGGAACTAGACAAACTTTCAACTTAAGCACTCAAGCCATTCATTTCTCAGCCCAGCACTTGCTCAAAACTCATAGCAAGCACTTATAAACCCTAGCACTATAGAAGGATAAGGCTCTCTATTCGACCTTACCAGCCATTCAGTAAAACAGTTTACTGTACCTATCCAGGCATGTCCAAAGGGCAGTTTCAGGTGTACTCTCCAGTCCAACTCATGAATCTGGGTATTTTGAGGCAATGTTACAACTGCATCATGTACACAGACAACCCTCTCCTCCTACCACCAAATACTAATACATGCAAGAGATGCAATTATACAGCCAAACTGGAGGCTAAGCTCTATCAACCCAAGACTGGATCAAACAGTCAAGAGGAGAAGGGAAATACTAGCATCACACCACCAGTCTCACATAGCCCCATTAAACCAGCACTGGCAAAAAAACACATGTAAATACACGAAAACATACTCAGAGGCTCTAAATAAAAATCTGCAAAAGCAACAGAGCCCTCCAAAGCAGACATCCAAGCAACCTCCACCCCCCAACACAAACCATGAAACACATACTTCACAAAACCAGTGTGCCACATAATCATAGCCCTCAAGGCAAAATAATATACCCAACATACTAGTAATAGGTGACTCAATAGTCAGGCACACTGACGTCCCACTCACAAGGCTGAATAAGGAGAAGGTTACTGTTAGCTGCCTGTCAGGTGCCAGGATCCGCCACATAACACAAGCACTCAGGTCACTCCAGAACAAGTACAAATATGACTCTTTCATTGTCCATGTTGGTGTAAACGACCTGAGCCGTACGTCCCTGAACTACATGAAAAGAGACATGGAAGAGCTCTCTGATCACATAGCCCAGGCTGGTATGACCCTGTCCCTGAGTAGCATCCAGCACTCACCAAGAATGATAACACAGTATAAAGAAAAAATTATCAATTTCAACAATTGGCTAAGTTTCTGGTGTCATTCAAAGGGGATCCAGTGTCTGTCTGCCTGGGATGACATGCTCGACAAGCCATGCTGCTTCGTTAGAGATGGCTTGCACTTGTCACCCTTAGGCTTTCGAATACTGGCCAAGGCTCTTGCCACCCTCATAGTGCATTTTTTAGGCAAGGCTCAAAAGACAAACCCACCACCGTAAATAGCGCAAGTAACAAAAATCTGAGGGTAATACTACTCAATGCCAGAAGTCTAAACCTCAGAATGGACGCACTCAAGGCACTCCTCAATATGGAGAAAAACAATATATGTGCAGTAATAGAAACCTGGTTTAAGGCTCCAGAGAGCACCCCAGCACTACCAGGCTACAACTCATACTATATATTTCAGCCACAGAACCCGGACCAAAATACAAAAGGCGGGGAAGTATCCATTTTCATCAAAGATACCCACACCTCCAGGTTAGTGGCACAGCACGATGCTTCAGAGATTATCCACGTGCAACTAACAACAGGCAAAACTGCAATTTAAATTGTAGTTTGCTACAAATCACTTACCATGTCCCAGGACCCCCATTCTGCATTTCTGGAAACACTTGGTAACATTAAGGTCCTACCAAACACCCTGATATTGGGTGATTTCAACTATCCAAACATTAACTGGGAGAACTACTCAAGTACTAACTCCCTTGCCCAACATTTCCTAGAATTTATAAACTCAAATGCCCTGGAACAACTGGTCAACACTCCCACCAGAGGTGACAACATATTGGACCTGGTCATCACCAACATGGGCAACTGGTGTTCCACACCAGAGGTCAACCCCTTGCTGGTTAGATCTGACTATAAACAAATTACTTTGGATATCCACATTCCACCCCCACCCCTAGACAAGGAAACCACTGTGAAAAATTTCTCAAAAGCAAACTTCACGTTACTTAAGATGGAGGTGGAAAATTTCAAAACCACCATGCTAAAGGATAATGCTGTCCGAGCTGCAAAATCCTTTTCTAATGCATTCTACGGGCATCTACAAGAATGCATGGATCATGCTATCCCAAGCAAAACCAAGACTCAGTCCTCTAAGAAAAGGAAACCAGTCTGGTGGACCCCTGCCATAAACAAGCTATACAATAGAAGGAGGAAACTAGTACAGAAAAGAGTAAAATTCCAAGAAGGGAAGACATCCCTGATCAGTATCAGCAAGAAACTACGATCCCTCATAAAATTGTCCAAGGCAAGCTTTGAAAGAAAACTTGCCAAGGACTCCAAAGATAACCACAAGGCATTCTTTAGCTATGTCAAGACTCTAACTGGCAATGCTCAGATCTGTTCAGAGCTAGTGCAGAATGGCACAAAATACACTGAACCAACCAATATTGCCAACATCCTGGCAGACAGGTTCAGTGCAAACTTCAGCCCCCTCTCACCCCCAAAATGACCCATAACCATACCAGAAGAATGTAGAGCCTCTGAAATCACAGACACTCAGGTTAAAATAGCCCTCTCCAAAGCCAAAAACACAGCATCAATGGAACCTGGCAGTGTCCCAGGCTGCGTCCTATACGAGCTCAAAGACGAACTAACCCCTCACCTAAACACACTGTTCAAACTCAACCTCTCCACAGGCTACGTACCCATAGAGTGGTCCACAGCAACGGTTATTCCGCTCCACAAAGGTGCAGCCACAACAGACCCCGGGAACCATCACCCTATAAGCCTGACTAACTTGGTCTGCAAGGCAATGGAGCGCATCATCATGGAACTTATTAACAGAGATATTGGGAACCTCCAAACACTGGACCCTACCCAGTTCGGCTTTGTTAAGGGCAGATCATGCCTCCTAAACCTGGTGGACTTCCTTGAGACAGTTACCAAGGCTACAGATGTGGGAAAGGTGGTACACACAGCCTACCTAACCCTCGCAAAGGCCTTCAACACCATTCCCCATTCTGGTATTATAGACAAACTCACCAGCCTGAACATAAACCCCTATGTCACAAAATGGGTTGACAATTGGCTCACCGACAGAACCCACATGGTGAGAGTTGCAGGAGCTAGGTCTGACTCTAAACAGGTTACAAGTGGCGTTCCCCAGGGCTCAGTCCTAGGACCCCTCCTGTTCGACATATACTTCTTATATATATGCCAAAAAGTGCATAATTATTCCCTTTAGAAATAACAAAGTACTCACAAACTACCACATAGGTGGTAGTCCCCTAAATACAGAAAACGTAATAAGGGATCTGGGGACCCAAGTAGATAGTAATGTCTCCTTTGATAATCACATTGCCAAAGTGGTTAGAAAATCCTTCTATGTGGCCCACCTAATCACAAACGGGTTTGCATCCAGATTAAAATAGGTCATTGTGCCCCTCTACTCATCATTCATCAGACCCATCATAGAGTACAAGTTCCATTTGGGATGTACCTTACAAAACACCTGCAACAGCATGAAGGCAACAGAAGTACCTCGTCAACAGGATCACTGGCCTCAAACAGATGCCCTATGCAACTCGACTGAAGAAACTCCAGCTGTACTCGGTTGCATACCGCCTGCTCAGAGGTGATCTCTGCCTGACATACAAGGCCATGTCCAACCCAGAATTGATGGACATGCTCCACCTAAAGAAAACTTTATCCCCTCGAGCCAAATGATCTAGGGATCTAAACCTCACCACAACAATAAATAGGATGTGCTGGAGGGATATATTCCTGTCCCAGAGACTTCCCATGCTTTGGAACAAGATTCCAATCTACATTAGGCAGAGCTCCTTGCTAGCACTCTTCAAGAGAAACCTTGACGAGTGGATGGGAAACAGAAAGTTTACCCCGGGGATCACTTCAGTGGCTCTGCTGGACAGAGGCACAGGGAACTAATCTAAGGGAGCGGCGATAGTCAACACATTCTGGCTAGGTTTATAAATACCTTCGGGCAGATAGCCTAGTACCTACCTATGAACCTATGAACCTATAAAAAAGAAGGAACCACAAGCAAACACCAAGCCATATAATTAGAAATACAGAACATCTAATCACTTGCTCTTCTTAGAAAGGGGATATTCTAAGCCTCATTTAGATAGTATTAAGAAGGAGGTCATAAGATGTAGGAGTAACAGATCTGCTCCTATAATCAGAGGTACACAAGTTGTGGGAGATGACATTGAACTGGATGTGTGTTGATCACCCAACCTCCACAGTGATACTGATTAACAAGTGGTTAGTGTTTATGACAGCTCCTTCCCCTCCTTTACTATTCCCTTTAGTACCAACACTGGTCTTTATGTTGATTCAATAGTGTGGTGTTGGAATACCATTTTTACTGATGAAAGTAAATGTTATCTTGGTCCTTCTCCTGTCATTATTTACTCCAAGGGAAGGAGTATTAAATCCACGTTGGAATCTAGTGCAGCCAGGATGCAGTTTACCCACAGTAGGATGCTCAAATGTTTTTTTCTAAGATGTGTAGCTATATCCATGAAGGCACGTATGTTAGTTGGAAACTTTGCTGGAACTGTTGGGTGTCTGGGTAAATGCAGTAGTAATACCACAGACATAGTCTATTTAGCTAGATGTGTAACCTGTGAGGCCTACTGTGTTGGTAAAACCATTAGGAAGATGAAGGACAGAGTTAGGGAGCATTATTATGATATTAAGAAAAAGAAAAATACTAATGTACTATAGACATTCTACTACCTGTCTAAATGTTAAGAAGTTTACATTTTTCATTATTGATAGTGTGATGCCCATGCACTGGCCCAGTAATCAAGGAGCCTCAATCCTCAACACTAGCACCAGTGAGGGGCGTCCAAATTGGGAGGATAACAAGTACACACACAGTAAAGCAGAATTTCTCTTAACAGCACACAGAGATCACAGTCAGTCTGTGGCTGGTTTCTCCCTTTCTCTCCAGATCCCCAATAAGACTCCCACTGACACAGCTATAGGGTACAGATCTCAGCTAGGTGGTTAAACCAAAACCTCCAGCACCCTCTCTGTCCAACCACTGCTTCATGTCCCTGCCAAAGTAGCTGACACACACACACACACACACACACACACACACACACACACACACACACACACACACACACACACACACACACACACACTTTGTGCTTTGAGTTATATACAAACACACAAACACTCCTTGGGGAAGGCTGGCACAGGTTCTCCAGCTATGCTCCTTTCTGCCCAGACTATAATGTAGAAGTCACTGCCATCAACCACTACTTATCAACTACTAATAAGGCCATTCCGAAAGGGTGACCAATTCTACCGTGTAATGTTGCTATTATCCAAATAGTAAGTGTAACCCAGGACTAAGACTATTCTAGAGTGGCTTAGTACATTATCACCAAATACATGCAAAGTACTCTAAGAGCTTAAATTATCTCTACACAAAACAGCTACAGATGAACGGTTTAAAAAAATTTAATAATAAATAATAAAAACACAAGACAATACTCATTAATTCAACACAGTGACACTAGAGAGTTCAGAAATCACCAGAAAATGCTTTAAAACAATATTACAGGATAGTCTGACATAAATATAGAAAACAGCTAGACTAATCTGGCTATATTCTATCTGTCTCTAAGAGAAATACTAAGTTCTGAATTACTTTACTTACAGAGCAAAGCAAGTGTCTGGTGAGTTGTTGTCAGATATGAAGACAAATACAAAATGCTCAATCTTTCTCTCTGAGAAAGTCTTAAATTGATAAAGCACAGTACTGCTGAGTCATTTCAGATTACATCATTCTTGACACTTACACTTAATTTTCCCAGGCTCACAGAAATTTAAATTTTAAGATTTCTTTTTGTAATCTGCCATGCAAGGAAGCCACAGCAATAAAATACACTTTACATGAAAAACCTAGCAATTATCTCTGTCTTAGAACAATAGAAATAATTTCTGCCTGCAGACATCCTGTCTTGGAGCTTGAGATCAAACAGTCATAAAATGTTTTACTTATCAGCTTTCTTCCAGCAGGGTGTACTGTGGTTACATTTTTGAAGCTCAGAACATACACAGTTTTCTTACATTTGTTACACAAGACTGTGGATCATATTAATATTTACAAGGACATAGAATTATTTACAAAATTCTATCTGGCTGGGCTGGCAGACCCTCAGTTTTTCACAGATAGAATCTGTCCTTCGTCTCCATGTGGGGATATGAATTTAGTTTTAGAGATTAAGGAGTTTAAAGGACAGATTAGGCTTAATACCATGACAGCACCTGGTTTAAATGATGTAATCTCTGTTATCAGCTTGTTAAAATATAAAGCAGCTTGTTGTTAAGAAGTTATATATATATATATATATATATATATATATATATATATATATACATTATATATATTTAAATATACTTGTTCATATTTATTTATATTTATAAATTAGATACATTTACATTTATATATGTTTATATTCTATTAATATATAATTTATGCATTCTAGGGCTACTGCTGTTTTATTGCTAAGTGTATTGCACTTTGTTCATTCTCATTGATGTTTATGAACTTAGTTTTTATTACATAGGCACTTTTATTTTTGTAGCTTTGCACGTCATATATATTTTTATATAAGGATTATATAAGTTTTATATGTATTATTTTTTTTAGGGATCTATAAATAATGCTTTAAATTTAAATTGACATTCAGTTTAGCTCATTTAGGTCTGCATTAGGATGCTTTATGCAATTATTTAAGAGTAACTGATTATGCATGCATGAAGTTTTTTTTATACCTTTTGGGGTGATTTCATTCATTCACATATTCTTTTTAAAGTGTGGTGTTTTTAAACAGTTGTACTTTGATGAAGTCTGTTTCAATTAAAGACAAAAGCGCTCAGTATTTCTAATTGTATGGCTTGGTGTTCATTTGTGGTCCCTTCTTTTTTATTAGTTAACACTACATTTATGTTCTTCGTGGAAAGGGAGAGGCAAGATTTAAATTTTAAAGAGACTCAAGGAAATTAACACACAATGAACACATATTTTGCCAAAAGAAAACATGCACAAATAAGTCAACAGTAGTGAGGTGACTCTGGTCTTCAGCATGCACAGAAGTGTGATAATCTTGTGATGAAAAATCATCAACCCCAAAGCTTAGGTCATGAATCTGTCCTGGAAGAGTGGACTGCACTCTCCAGGTGAGAATGAAGCAGCTTCCTCATGTATAAGAATTTAACCATCTTAGAGTCTTGTTCAAGAGAAAGGGTAATGAAGTTCTTGAGACCAACAAGCAGATTGTTATACTGGTAGAATTGCTGATGTTGTACTGGACTATGATGAAGAAAGCAAGAACTGAGTCATGTGATTAAGATGTTACTTTATAAGTCAATCTGCACCCCTATTTTCAGCTGTACTTATGGGTACTGACTGAAATGTTACAGATAAGGGCAGCAGAAATAACTTCCATTGCACGGGAGCTGGGATCATTCTCCATGATGGACCATGAAGACGTCAGAGTCCAACCATTTTCCTTTCTGTTGGGGTGACTCATTTGTGGTAGGATAGATCCCTCATACAGGATGCACTTTGAGTGCTTGTTATGGGACAACCATTTTCCTTTCTGTTGGGGTGACTCGTTTGTGGTAGGATAGATCCCTCATACAGGATGCACTTTGAGTGCTTGTTATGGGACAACCATTTTCCTTTCTGTTGAGGTGACTCGTTTGTGGTAGGATAGATCCCTCATACAGGATGCACTTTGAGTGCTTGTTATGGGACAACCATTTTCGTTTCTGTTGAGGTGACTCGTTTGTGGTAGGATAGATCCCTCATACAGGATGCACTTTGAGTGCTTGTTATGGGACAACCATTTTCCTTTCTGTTGAGGTGACTCGTTTGTGGTAGGATAGATCCCTCATACAGGATGCACTTTGAGTGCTTGTTATGGGACAACCATTTTCCTTTCTGTTGGGGTGACTCGTTTGTGGTAGGATAGATCCCTCATACAGGATGCACTTTGAGTGCTTGTTATGGGAGGTGTGTCAGGCACAGCCCAGTGGCAGCAAGACCCCTGCTGATGTTAAATACTTTCAAGGCATTACATCTCTCATTTTCTCTGGAAACACCCAGGAAACCCACATCATGAACTAGAAACTGCTGCTGCCGCAGCTGCTGGGGCTGGAGACAACATCTCTGCCCTGCTCAGATTTACTACCACTTTGTCACTCACTGGACAGGCTCTCAATAAAAATCTACCTAAACAGCAGAGACCTCCAAGGCAGAAATGCATTCAACCACCACAACACAACACTAATCATGAGACACATAACTCTCCTATACAGTGTGCTACTCAACAAAAGCCCCTAAGGCAAAACAGCATGCCCAACACACTAGTAATAGATGACTCGATAGTGAGGCACACTGATGTCCCACTCAGTAGGTTGAATAAGGAGAAAGTAACAGTCATCTGCCTGTCAGGTGCCAGGATCCACAACATAATGCACATACTCAGGTCTCTTAACAATAGGTACAAATATGATTCTGTCATTGTACATGTGGCTGTGAATGACCTTTGATGTACCTCCCTGGAGTACATGAAAAGAGAAATGGATGAGCTCTCTGATTATGTAGCCTAGGTGGGTATGACCCTAGCCCTGAGCAGCATCCTACCATCACCTAGAATGATACCACACTACAAGCAGAAAATGATTGATTTCAACAACTGGCTAAGTTTCTGGTCTCATTCTAAGGGGATCCAGTATCTGCCTGAGATGACATAATTGACAGACCTCAAAGATTTGCCAGAGATGGTTTGCATCTGTCACCCCTGGGCTTCTGGATACTGACCAAGGTTCTTGCCACCCCTATAGTGCCTTTTTTTAGGCGGTGTTCCAAAGACCAAATTACCACCATAACAGCTACAAACAAATGTAATCTGAGGGTTATGCTGCTCAACGCTAGAAGTCTAAATCTCAAAATACACTCGCTCGAAGGACTCCTTAAAATGGAGAACATTGACATTTGTGCTGTAACAGAGACCTGGTTTAAGGCAGCAGAAAGTACCCCTACACTACCAGGCTATTACTCATTCCACACCTTTCAGCCTCAGAACTTTTACCGAAACACCAAAGGCAGTGGTGTTTCCATATTTATAAAGGATGCGCACACCTCCAGACTGGTAGACCAACATAATGCATCAGAGATACTTCAGGTGCAGCTAACACTGGGTAAGACAGTGAATCAGGTCATAGCCTGCTATAGAACCCCAACCATGTCTCAAGACTCACACTCCACATTCCTACACACCCTGGAGAATATTAGGGTCCAGCCTAACACTCTCATACTAGGTGACTTCAACTACCCCTCCATTAACTGTGAAAACTACTGTACCAATACACTTGCCCAACATTTCCTGGAATTCATTAATTCCAATGCCCTGGACCAGCTCGTTCTTACCTCCACCAGTGTTAGAAACATCCTTGACATGCTCATTACTAACATGGGCGACCGTTGCCCTACATCAATAGTCAACTCCTCCCTGGTTAGATCCAACCTCAAATTAATCACCTTTGAAATACACATACCTCCCACCCCCCTACCCCCACAAAGGTGACCATCATGAAAAACTTCCCCAAAGCTAACTCTGGGCTCCTAAAAACAGAGGTGGCTAACTTCACAGCACCCATGCAAATGGAGAATAGCTGCATGACTGCTGAATCATACACCAATGCACTGTATGAACACGTACACAAATGCATGGATGTCGCCATACCCAATAGAACCAAGACGCTCTCCTCCAAAAGTAAAGGAAGCCAATCTGGTGGTCCCCTGCCATAAACAAACTCTACAACAGAAGAAGGAAACTGATGCGGAATAAGGTGAAGTCCCAAGACTGGAAAAACTCCCTTATCAGCCTCAACAAAAAGTTGAGATCCTTCATCAATCAAATCCTCTAAAGCTAGCTATGAAAACAGAACTGCAGCAGATAGTAAAGACAACCACTAGGCCTTCTATAGTTATGTAAAGAATCTCCATTGCAATACCCATATTTGCTCTGAGCTACTGCACAATGGTACTGCCTATACCGAGCCAACAGATATTGCCAATATACTGGCTGACAGATTCAGTGTCAACTTTACCCCCCCCCCAAAAGACCAATCACAATACCAGTAGATTGCCAGGCACCCAGTATTACTGCTGCACAGGTTAAAACCGTACTGTCCAAGGCCACAAATACAGCTTCTATGGGACCTGACAATATCCCTGGCTGTGTTTTACATGAACTACAGAGTGAACTGGCACCTCACCTGTGTGCCCTGTTCAATCACAGCCTCAGCTCAGGCTTTGTCCCTACCAATTGGTGCACTGCTACAGTCATCCCTCTCCACAAAGGAGGAGCGACTACAGACCCTGGGAACTATCGCCCCATTAGCTTGACGAGTCTGATATGCAAAGCTATGGAATGCATCATTATGGACCTAATAAACAAGGATATAGGGAATCTCCAAATTCTAGATCCCACACAGTTTGGTTTTGTGAAGGGTAGATCATGCCTGCTCAACTTGATCGACTTCTTTGAGTCAGTCACCAGAGCTGTGGATGAAGTCAAGATGGCTCATACAGCCTACTTTGATCTGGCCAAGGCCTTTGATATCATTCCCCACTCAGGAATCATAGAAAAACTCTAATCTAGGCATCAACCCCTATATCACTAGGTGGGTTGCAAACTGGCTCACAGGTAGAACCCACAGTGTGAAAGTAGATGACTCCAAGTCAGCCTGCCGACTAGTCGCAAGTGGAGTCCCACAGGGTTCGGTCCTGGGTCCTCTCTGAAGTCCAGGCCAACACAAAGGGACTCTGGCTGACAAAGTTCGCAGACGATTGACAGTTGGGTGCTATTATTAACTCCCCAAGTAATGTTGACATCCTACAGAATGGCCTCATTGAGACCAACGACTGGTGTCAGAGCCATGGCCCTAAGCTCAATGCCAAAAAATGTGTCATCATCCCCTTTGGGAAAAACCTGGTTCCCATGAATTACCACATTCATGGTAGTCCACTGAACACAGAAGGCATTATAAGAGATCTGGTAACCCAGATTGACAGCAACTTCTCTTTTGATCACAGCATTGCCACAGAAAGTCCTTCTATGTGGCACATCTCATTACTAAGGGTTTTGTATCCAGGAAGAAAGAGGTCATTGTCTTCCTCTACTCTTCCCTCATTAGGCCAATCATCGAGTACAATGCCCCCATTTGGCATGTACCTCTCTAGACACTTGCAACAACTGGAGAGGCTGCAAAAGTACCTCACAAAGAGGATCCTAGGCCTTAAACACTTGTCCTATATGGACAAACTCAAAAAACTCCAACTATTCTATGTCTCATATCGCCTTCTTAGAGGCGATCTCTGCTTGACTTACAAAGCCATGTCTGACCCAGCTCTGTTAGAAATGCTGTATCTAAAGAAATCCCAATTCCTCCGCACCACATACTACAGAGGCCCCCACCTCATTACCACAATCAACAGAACGTACTGGAGGGACAGGTTCATAACCCAGAGACTGCCCATGCTATGGAATAGACTTCTCATACATGTCAAGCAGAGTACCTCACTGACCCTCTTCAACAGAAATCTTGATGAGTGGATGGGAAATAGTAAATTCACCCCGGGGGTGACTCCAGTGGCTTTACTCAACAGAGGCACTGGGAACTAAGGTCGGGTGGCACGATGCCAGGATAATCCTATGGCTAGGCTTGTAAATGCCCCAGGGCCATTAGCCTAGTACACACCTATGAACCTAGGAACGTAAGAACCTATGATTATGCAATCCAAGAAGCTGTCAGGATTTAAAGACAAAATTTATCAAGCTCAGTAGAAATGTTAAGAAACACGTTTCTCTTTTATGAATAAACAGTACTGGATGTATGGGAAAGCATTTATAAGAAGACTCAGGATTAGACATGGTGGAAAATTGACATATAAAAATCATGCCTTACATGAAGGTGAGGTTACTTCAGCTGCATTTTGGTTAACATCCAGAGCACATCCTGGAAGTAGAAGAGTGTGCCAAACACACGTTATCTGCTGCCAGCTTCTATTTTTGTTAAAAGTACAAAAGTGCAATTATACAGTTTAAGACAAAAATTATAATTTGAATATAGCTCTAACTATAGCTGAAATGCTTCCCTGTGTGTAGTGCAGCCCTATGTACAATACTGCCACTGTCCACCCATTATCTGTTACCATCCTCATTGAGGGACATGTGAAGGTTACCAAAGGTCTATCAAACGATATTCTGTTTTTTTAATCTTTCTAGTACCTTGCACTAGACATAGCTCTTTGGTGTTAAAGGTATATCTCAAACAGCATTTCCAGTAACTGTCCAGTAAGGAAACTGGGCACAATCCAGAGTCAAATGAGACCTTGGTACATCAGTTAAAAAAGTAACAGACAGTATATACATGTCAGATGTACTCTGCCCTAAACAAATGTGCCTTATATCCATGCATTCTAGCTTACTTCCATGCGTAAGGAAAGGGCCCCAGAAATGTTTCTTGTTTTACTTGCAGCACCCTTCCTCTGTAGTGGTTTCTATGATCTTCATATCAACTGCTGTAAAATACCATTCAGTAACTCACACCTGTAAATGCTTTATAACACGATCTTTCTGTGCAATTAAGTAAATGCTCATAGGTGAATACTAGGCAATTAGTCTGCAGACTGTTACAAGCCTAGAAAAAAGTCCACATTGAAAAGTTATCACCAAAAGACAGAAAGAAACTACTGACCAGACTGCGGACGTGTGCGAACCAAATGTCCACAATAAAACCACTGCTATATCGATGCTGTAGAAAATGCTGGGAGTCCACAAAGTAAAGCAAAAAAGTTTATTGTAAGACAATAGAAAGCTGGTAAGCGCTTTCGTCCTCAACAAAAGAACTCCATCAGACAAATTAAAATCAAACACAGAACACATGTTAAAGACTCCCTTTGTGCCTCGCATGATAGTAGCCACTCCCCTTAAGTAACAAAAATTTAAAAGGGCAATACAAACTGTGATGTCAATGACAAAATGTTAATAAATGCATGTTAATAGATATAAAAAAGATCATCCACTTCACAATTTTTTAAAAAGAGCAATGAATAAATATATAAATAAATAATCATCTGTTTAAAGCTCTCAATTTTAAAAGGGAATTAATGGAAAGGGATTCATTTAAACCTGGCCAGTTGTTCGCATTTAATAACAACTGTCAGTATAATTCTTTCTTTTCTAGTAAGGCAGACCATGCACCTCCCTTGATATCCATCGTAACACCATCAATAATAAAAAAATTAAAAGTGTGGTCACTGTTCTCTGAAGTATGTTTATACAAAGCATTTGTCTCTTGCGTGCTCTTATTTCATACAAATGTTCATATATTCTATTTTTAAGTTTTCTGTCAGTTTTTCCAATGTAAAAACTATCACATAGGTTACAGATGGCACAATAAGTAATACGTTCAGAGTTACAGTTATACTTATTTTTTATATGAATCTTAGTGTTATTGATCATAAATACTGTTCCTTCCTTTATAAAGGGACAGTATCGATACATACCACACTTCAACATACGTCCATTCGAAAAATGATTCACAGCATGTCCTTTCTCGAAAATTTTTTTTTTAATTTCTTCCTTTTCTAAAAATAATAGTAGGTTGTTCATCAATATGTGTTCTGATACTTCGGTCATGTGTTAGAATTGACCAATTTTTATTCAAAATATGTTTAATATCAGGACTGTCAATCATGTATGTAGTAATGAATGAAGTATTATAATCTTTTCCTGTAAACACAGAGTTTAAGGGCACAACATTCACTGTGTGTATTACATCCAATGAAACCTCAGATAAAAGAGGTATATAAAAATTTCTTTCTCTCTTATTTACTACCTCTAAAAGGACATCGTTAACAAGTCTCAATGGGTAGCCCCTTTTTAAAAACATATCATATTCATCTAAAAAATCTTCTGAAAGTGATACCATATGGTCAGCCCGTACAAACTGTCCCTTAATAATAGCTTTTTTCTGTTTCTGAGGGTGAATGCTACTATAATGAAGTAGTGAATTTGAATATGTGTCCTTTCGATATATTTTAGATATAAACCTACTATTCTGGTAATCCTTAATTAATTTAATATCAAGGAAGGCTATCTCGTGTAAGTTAAATGAATATGTAAATCTTAAAAATGAAGTGGTGGAATCTAAATATCTAATAAAATCACTAATAAGGGCATAGGGACCATCCCATAAAATAAAAAGGTCATCCAGGAATCATGTATAATATTTAACAAGTTTGTAAAAGTCAGAAGGAAGCAAATGTTTCTTCTCCCACTGTAAAACCACTATATTATACCCCCAGATTAAGAATTTTGAATTGTTAGCTGAGAGTGAGCTTAGAAAAGGATTATTAAGACACAGGTTTGCCTCTAACATTAAAAAAGAAGAGAACAATTTATTGAGACAGATAAGGGGTAATAAGTACCTGAGGGTTATGAAACCTGATAAGGGTTGGGGAATGGTCCTTATGAATTCCATTCTTTATGAAGCAAAAATGATGGACATTTTGAATGAGACTAATAAATACATTAGAGTTTCCAGAAAGTGCAATAGCATATACACCTGACACTGCATGATTTGTTACTGGAAGGTTTAATTGATTTAGGTACACACACCTTTTTATACAATGATAGGCCACTGGTTCCATCCATATTTGGAATACCAAAGGTACATAAGAGCTTATTAGATCCACCTTTGAGGCCCATTGTTTCAGCCGAGGGCTCTATTACAGCACCTTGGCCAGGTTTTTGGATGTAAAGTTAAAAGCAATCCCAAGGGAAGACAATAATGTTTTGATAGATTCCTGGGATTTTTTGAGATGCATAAAGAATGAATTGTTTTTTTAAGCACGTATTATTTGTAACAATAGATATTGTGAACCTTTTTGGGTGCATCCCACATGATGTGGGGATGACATGGTTTGAAGACACCATCGGTAAACCCACACGCCTCAGTTTCAATGACTTCCGTGTCTGTCTAGTTTTGATGGAAATGGCCCTAAAAAACAATTTTGTATTTTTTGAAGGAGAATTTTTCCAACAAACTAGTGGTGTAGCTATGGGAGCCAGATGTGCTCCCATATATGCAAACATTGTATTGATGGTTTGGGAACATACATTTATTTTAATTTCACCATACAAGGACTCATGGGTGCTCTATAAACATTTCCTTGATGACATAGTTATCTTTTGGGTGGAAACGGAAACTAGCTTTTATGAGTTTATGGATTATATTGCCAACACTACCAGTTTTTTGAAGTTTACAAGTAAGGAGTGTTGGGAAAGACTGGAATATCGACATGTGGCTATCAAGTAAGGAGTGTCGGGAAAGACTGGAATATCGACATATGGCTATCAAGTAAAGAGTGTCGGGAAAGACTGGAATATCGACATATGGCTATCAAGTAAGGAGTGTCGGGAAAGACTGGAATATCGACATGTGGCTATCAAGTAAGGAGTGTCGGGAAAGACTGGAATATCGACATGTGGCTATCAAGTAAGGAGTGTCGGGAAAGACTGGAATATCGACATGTGGCTATCAAGTAAGGAGTGTCAGGAAAGACTGGAATATTGACATGTGGCTATCAAGTAAGGAGTGTCGGGAAAGACTGGAATATCGACATGTGGCTATGAATAAAGAAAATGGTGCCTATAAATCTGAAGTGTATAGGAAGGACATGTACTCCAACGCCTTCCTACACTTCAACAGTGCCCACCCTTTGACCCAGAAGAAGAGCAGAGATGTGTTTATCCTGTTTTGTGTGCTCACTGTGAATGGAATAAAAGCCTCCTACCTTGGATCGGTTTGGCTTGGTGTTTCCCGGTTTACTGGTGACTTTTTACCAAGTTATTTTCTCCTTTTCTTTTTTAAAATATATATTTCACAGGAAAAAAGTGTGAAGGGCAGAAAAAGGAGATGAAAACCATATATAAAATCTGGATTCCATACATTTGGTCGAATTTCATTTAGCTGAAAATGAAACCAGGCATTGCACTTCACTGAAAGATCACTTGACTGAAAGCTCACTTGGTCGAAGTTCATTTGGTCAAAAATGGAATATAGCCCCTGCTCCACTGCAGTGCAACTCTGGAGTGAGAATATTAAATAAGGGGGGTTGTTGGGGGCACAGCCCCCCACAATGGGGGGTGTGGGAGCCCCCCACATAATTTAATGTATTCACTATTATAAGAAGATATATCCATTAGGAATGCATTGATATATATGTATTTAGTAAAAACTATTGCCATAATGTGGAGGGCTGTGCCCCCCCCTTATTTAATATTTTCACTCCAGGGTTGCACTGCAGTGGGACAGGGGCTATATTCCATTTTTGACCAAATGAACTTCGACCAAGTGAGCTTTCAGTCAAGTGAGCTTTCAGTGTAATGAAAAGCCTGGTTTAATTTTTGACTAAATGAAATTCGACCAAATGTATGGAATCTATAAAATCCATATGTAATGAATAAAGAATGCAAGCAAGCTCTTAAAGAATGTAATAAGATCGCTCCACATATTTTTGGTAGATGAGTAAATCATTTCTCTATATTGGGAAAGTCTAAACATTGGGACCATCTATTCTGCATTATGCCCCCCCCCCCCCTCACCATGCAGGGCAATGGATACTACTCAATACTATATCAGGTAAAGGATTTGGCAGCACTCTGTAATTTGGGAGGCATGGAATCTCACCAATGTGAAAAAGATTTATTTGGCCACTAATATTATTAAATGAATAATGGGGGGGGGCAATCAGCTTCAACAGTGAAACCATAAACAGCGAAATTCTTTCTGACCTATATACTTTGCTGGATTATCTTTACCCCTCGCTCACAGAAATTAGCCCAGAATTGTTTAACTGAAGTGCAGTCCCAGGTTTTGTGTTCCCATGTAGCTACCAGTTCTTTTAGACGTAAAATCTGGGGTTATAAATATTTGATGTAAACACGTCTAGGCAAGCAGTTTGCTACCGTTTTTTTTATACTTTTTTTTATTTTGCTCCTCACAGGATAAGCACTAAGACCTGCTCCTCCTCAGAAGAAAAGGAGCATCAAACTGGACGTTTTTTGTTTCGCTTGATCCTCATCTAAGAGTTGAAAGGTTCCAAATTACCTACCGTTGATTTAATTTTGTAATAAAACAGATGACAGTTGTTCTCAAATGCATGTCATATTAGACTTCTGTCAGATTAAGACTGCAGTATGGAAGCATATCTGCAATGTTCTTACAATACCATCGTTCTTATTTTTTGTAAACCAGTTAATATTTGTTCTCAAATTTACATTTTTTCTGTTTGCTCAGACCTCTTGTGTTTGAAACAAACTGCTTTAATCATTATTTAGAATTTTAAAAATAAATTCTTCCTTTCCTGCAGGTTGTCACAGTTTCCCCATTTCATTTCTAACTGTCATATTTTGTAACTTTTCAGGCCATATTAAGCCTAGAAGAGAGTGTCTCAGGAATGTTGTCTGTGATTGCTGGTCTGTCAGAAAAATACAACGGGACCTTCTTGGACTGGAGAGGTGAAACTGTGCCCTGGTAACCTTGGAGCAAAAATGTTAATCAGTTGGAAGAACACATTTGAATTGCTCCTGATTTGGGGTCAGAATTTTTCTGTTCATCATATAATCTGTGACTTTTTTCAGAAAAGAAATGGATTATAGTAAACAAATAATGACTGCCAATATGCCTGCAGATTTCCTATAATTCAGAAAATGCAAGCTAATTCAAGTGTTCTGTTAGTGTTGTAAATCATTAATACCAATATTAAAATGCGTACTTTATCTGGGACTATTGTTTCTGCTTATTTTTGGTTTCTTCCTAACTCTGGACATTATAAACAAAAAAAGGATGATAACAGTTCTCGTTATGGATATTGGACACCGTATGTGTATGTGTGTGTGTGTGTGTGTGTGTGTGTGTGTGTGTGTGTGTGTGTGTGTGTGTGTGTGTGTTCTGCATGGTCACATCTATTTATCTATCTATCTATCTATCTATCTACATCTATCTATCTATCTATCTATCTATCTATCTATCTATCTATCTATCTATCTATCTATCTCTGTCTATCTATCTACATATAATTTATTCATACTAAAGTCAGATATACAAGACACTGTGCATAAATCACAAAAAGCTTTTAGAGTTATTTTGGCATGTTCTGTAAAGGATACTAATATACTATTTGAGAAAAATTATGACACAATAAATAAAACAGTAATGACGTGCCTTGGAATGTAATGTCCTCATAATATACTCATATACATAAATGGCACTTCATGCTTGAATCATTTAACTATGGAAGACTGCAAACTCAAAACAACAAGCGTTTAATATTTTGGTATTTTCTCAAAATTCTGTCAGTGCAATATTTAAATTGTTGTTAAACTGCTGGTAATGATAAACATATCACAAACTGTCCCCTTTAAGAACCAAAGTATTAAATAAAAACATGATTCTTTCGGAGAAAGATTTTGTGTTTGTATGTTAAGTAACAAGTGCTGAATTTATATCGTGTGTATTCTAAACATCTGATGAATAAATTAAAATGGAAAATTTGTACATTTGCAAAGACTTGCAGAGAAGGAATTAGTGCAGGCCATACAGTATTTCTCTAGATCTCCTTTAAAGATCATAATTCTTGGAAATATTGCAGCAGGTAAAAGTGGGATTGTACTTGGCAAAAGAGGTGTGATGATGGTTTGCACTTCATAGGCTGAGTGTTTATAGATCAGAGACTTTAAGAAGAGCGCTTCTCTATGCTGCACCATGAATCAGTCATGAAGCATATACCCCAAAGTTAAGGACTACTGCAGAAAGTCTAACATCTAATTTATGCAAGGAATACGGACAGCAGTACTACTAAAATCTAAGACCTATCCACACCACAACTGACTGATGCAGGACTTATAAACCATATTTAAATACGTACAGCAGAGGTTACACAGAGTATATACAAGGTACATCAAGCAGCTGGACTGCACTACTGATATCTGTATGTCATACTCACTATATCAAGCTGTTGCTCTGCACTACTGATGTCTGTATGTCATACTCACTATATCAAGCTGCTGGTCTGCACTACTGATGTCTGTATGTCATACTCACTATATCAAGCTGCTGGACTGCACTACTGATATCTGTACGTCATACTCACTATATCAAGCTGCTGGTCTGCACTACTGATATCTGTATGTCATACTCACTATATCAAGCTGCTGGTCTGCACTACAGATGTCTGTATTTCATACTCTCTACATCAACCTGCTGCTATGCACTACTGACATCTCTATGTCTCACTCACTATATCAAGCTGCTGCTCTGCACTACTGATAGCTGTATGTCATGGTCACTATATCAAGCTGCTGGTCTGCACTACTGATGTCTGTATGTCATACTCACTATATCAAGCTGCTGGTCTGCACTACTGATGTCTGTACATCATACTCACTATATCAAAATGCTGATCTGTACTATTGATGTCTGTATTTCATACTCTCTACATCAACCTGCTGCTATGCACTACTGACATCTCTATGTCTCACTCACTATATCAAGCTGCTGGTCTGCACTACTGATAGATTTATGTCATACTCACTATATCAAGCTGCTGGTCTGCACTACTGATAGATTTATGTCATACACACTATATCAAGCTGCTGGTCTGCACTACTGAAATCTGTATGTCATACTCACTATATCAAGCTGCTGGTCTGCACTACTGATATCTGTATGTCATACTCACTATATCAAGCTGCTGGTTTGCGCTACTGATATCTGTATGTCATACTCACTATATCAAGCTGCTGGTCTGCACTACTGATAGCTGTATGTCATACTCACTATATCAAGCTACTGGTCTACACTACTGATATTTGTATGTTATACTCACTATATCAAGCTGCTGGTCTGAACAACTTATATCTGTATGTCCTACTCACTATATCAAGCTGCTGCTCTGCACTACTGATATCTGTATGTCATACTCACTATATCAGGTTGCTGGTCTGCTCTACTGATGTCTGTATATCATACTCACTATATTAAGCTGCTGGTCTGCACTACTGATGTCTGTACATCATACTCACTATATCAAACTGCTGATCTGTAATACTGATGTCTGTATTTCATACTCTCGACATCAACCTGCTGCTATGCACTACTGACATCTCTATGTCTCACTAACTATATCAAGCTGCTGGTCTGCACTACTGATAGCTTTATGTCATACTCACTATATCAAGCTGCTGCTCTGCACTAATGGTAGTATGTCATACTAACTATATCAAGCTGCTAGTCTGCACTACTGATGTCTGTATGTCATATTCACTATATAAGGCTGCTGGTTGCGCTACTGATAGCTATATGTCATACTCACTATATCAAGCTGCTGTTCTGCACTACTGATAACCATATATCATACTCACTATATCAAGCTGCTGCTCTGCAATACTGATATCTGTATTTCATACTGCCTATATCAAACTGCTGCTCTGCACTACTGATAGCTGTATGTCATACTCACTATATCAAGCTGCTGGTCTGAACAACTGATGTCGGTATGTCATACTCACTATACAAGGCTGCTGGTTTGCGGTACTGATATCTGTTTGTCATACTCACTATATCAAGATGCTTTTTTGCACTACTAATATCTGAATGCCATACTCACTATATCAAGCTGCTGCTCTGCACTACTGATATCTGTATGTCATACTCACCATATCAAGTTGCTGCTCTGTACTACTGATAGCTGTATGTCATACTCACTATATCAAGCTGCTGGTCTGCACAACTGATGTCTGTATGTCATACTCACTATATCAAGCTACTGGTCTGCACTACTGATATCTATATTTCATACTTACGATATCAAGCTGCTGGTCTGCACTACTGATAGCTGTATGTCATACTCACTATATCAAGTTGCTGGTCTGCACCACTGATGCCTGTACTTCATACTAACTATATCAAGCTGCTGGTCTGCACTACTGATATCTGTATGTCATACTCACTATATCAAGCTGCTGGTCTGCACTACTTATATCTGTATGTCATAATCACTATATCAGGCTGCTGGTCTGCACTACTGATGTCTGTATGTCATACTCACTATATCAAGCTGCTGGTTTGCCGTGCTAATATCTGCATGTCATACTCACATATCTGTATGTAATGCTCACTATATCAAGCTGCTGGTCTGCACTACTGATATCTCAATGTCATACTCACTATATCAAGCTGCTGGTCTGCACTACTGATATCTGTATGTCATACTCACTATATCAAGCTGCTGGTCTGCACTACTGATATCTGTATGTCATACTCACTATATCAAGCTGCTGGTCTGCACTACTGATGTCTATATGTCATACTCACTATATCAAGCTGCTGGTTTGCCCTGCTAATATCTGCATGTCATACTCACTATATCAAGCTGCCGGTCTGCACTACTGATAGCTGTATGTCATACTCACTATATCAGGTGGCTGGTCTGCACTACTGATGTCTGTATGTCATACTCACTATATCAAGCTGCTGGTCTGCACTACTGATAGCTGTATGTCATACTCACTATATCAAGCTGCTGGTCTGCACTACTGATATCTCAATGTCATACTCACTATATCAGGCTGCTGGTCTGCACTACTGATCTCTTTATGTCATACTCACTATATCAAGCTGCTGGTTTCCACTACTGATATCTGTATGTCATACTCACTATATCAAGCTGCTTGTCTGCACTACTGTTATCTGTATTTCATACTCACTATATCAAGCTGCTGGTCTGCACTACAGATATCTGTATGTCATACTCACTATATCAAGCTGCTTGTCTGCACTACTGTTATCTGTATTTCATACTCACTGTATCAAGCTGCTGCTCTGAACTACTGATATCTGTATGTCATACTATATCAAGCTGCTGGTCTGCACTACTGATGTCTGTATGTCGTACTCACTATGTAAGGCTGCTGGTTTGCGCTACTGGTATCTGTGTGTCATACTCACTATATCAAGTTGCTGCTCTGCACTACTGATAGCTGTATATCATACTCACTATATCAAGCTGCTGGTTTCCACTACTGATATCTGTACGTCATACTCACTATATCAAGCTGCTGTTCTGCACTACTGATATCTGTATGTCATACTCACCATATCAAGCTACTGGTCTGCACTACTGATAGCTGTATGTCATACTCAGTATATCAAGCTGCTGGTCTGCATTACTAATAGCTGTATGTCATACTCACTATATCAAGCAGCTGGTCTGCACTACTGATATCTGTATGTCATACTCACCATATCAAGCTACTGGTCTGCACTACTGATAGCTGTATGTCATACTCACTATATCAGGCTGCAGGTCTGCACTACTGATAGCTGTATGTCATACTCACTATACCAAGCTGCTGCTCTGCACTACTGATATCTGTATGTAATGCTCACTATATCTAGCTACGGGCCTGCACTACTGATAGCTGTATGTCATACTCACTATATCAAGCTGCTGCTCTGCAATACTGATATCTGTATTTCATACTGACTATATCAAACTGCTGTTCTGCACTACTGATAGCTGTATGTCATACTCACTATATCAAGCTGCTGGTCTGAACAACTGATGTCTGTATGTCATACTCACTATATCTAGCTGCTGGTCTGCACTACTGATAGCTGTATATCTCACTGACTATATCAAGCTGCTGGTCTGCACTACTGATAGCTGTATGTCATACTCACTATATCAGGCTGCTGCTCTGCACTACTGTTATCTGTATTTCATACTCACTATATCAAGCTGCTGGTCTGCACAACTGATATCTCTATGTCATACTCAACATATCAGGATTCTGCTCTGTACTACTGTTAGCTGTATGTCATACTTAGTATATCAAGCTGCTGGTCTGCATAACTGATGTCTGTATGTCAGTCTCCCTATATCAAGCTGCTGATCTGTGCTATTGATGTCTATATTTCATAATCTCTATATCAACCTGCTGCTATGCACTACTGATATCTGTATGTCATACTCACTATATCAAGCTGCTGGACTGCACTACTGATGTCTGCATGCCATACTCACTATATCAAGCTGCTGGTCTGCACTACTGATAGCTGTATATCATACTCACTATATCAACCTGCTGTGTTGCACTACTGATATCTGTATGTCATACTTACTATATCAAGCTGCTGCTCTGCACTACTGATAGCTGTATGTCATACTCACTATATCAAGCTGCTGCTCTGCACTACTGATATCTGTATGTCATACTCCCTATATCAATCTGCTTGTCTGCACTACTGATAGCTGTAGGTCATACTCACTATATCAAGCTGATGGTCTGCACTACTGATAGTTGTATGTCATAATCACTATATCAAACTACTGGACTGCACTACTGATATCTGAATGTCATACTCACTATATGAGGCTGCTCGTCTGCAATACTGATGTCTATATGTCATACTCACTATATCAAGTTGCTGGTTTGCACTACTGATGCCTGGATATCATACTCACTATATCAAGCTGCTGGACTGCACTACTGATGTCTGTCTGTTATACTCACTATATCAAGCTGCTGGTCTGCACTATTCATACCTGTATGTCATACTCACTATATCAATCAGCTGGACTGTACTACTGATATCTATATGTCATACTCACTATATCAAGCTGCTTCTTTGCACTATGGATATCTGTATGTCATACTCACTATATCAAGCTGCTGGTTTGCACTACTGATATCTGTATGTCATACTCACTATATCAAGCTGCCAGTCTGCACTACTGATATCTGTATGTCATACTCACTATATCAAGCTGCTGGACTGCACTACTGATGTCTGTATGTCATACTCACTATATCAAGCTGCTGGTCTGCACTATTCATACCTGTATGTCATACTCACTATATCAAGTTGCTGGTCTGTACTACTGATATCTGTATGTCATACTCACTATATCAAGCTGCTGGTCTGCACTACTGATATCTGTATGTCATACTCACTATATCAAGCTGCTGGACTGCACTACTGATATCGGTATGTCATACTTACAATATCAAGCTGCTGCTCTGCACTACTGATATCTGTATGTCATACTCACTATATCAAGCTGCTGGTCTGCACTACTGATATCTGTATGTCATACTCACTATGTCAAGCAGCTGCTCTGCACTACTGATATCTGTATGTCATACTCACCATATCAAGATGCTGCTCTGTACTACTGGTAGCTGTATGTCATACTCACTATATCAAGCTGCTGGTCTGCACAACTGATGTCTGTATGTCAATCTCACTATATCTAGCTGCTGGTCTGCACTACTGATGTCTGTACGTCATACTCACTATATCAAGCTGCTGATCTGTACTATTGATGTCTGTATTTCATAATCTCTATATCAACCTGCTGCTATGCACTACTGATATCTGTATGTCATATTCACTATATCAAGCTGCTTGACTGCACTACTGATGTCTGCAAGCCATACTCACTATATCAAGCTGCTGGTCTGCACTACTGATAGCTGTATATCTTACTCACTATATCAACCTGCTGCTCTGCACTACTGATATCTGTATGTCATACTTACTATATCAAGCTGCTGCTCTGCCTACTGATAGCTGTATGTCATACTCAATATATCAAGCTGCTGGTCTGCACTACTGATATCTGTATGTCATACTCACTATATCAAGCTGCTGCTCTGCACTACTGATATCTGTATGTCATACTCCCTATATCAATCTGCTGGTCTGCACTACTGATAGCTGTATGTCATACTCACTATATCAAGCTGCTGGTCTGCACTACTGATATATGTATGTCATACTCACTATACCAAGCTGCTGCTTTGCACTACTGCTGTCTATATGTCATACTCACTATATCAGGCAGCTGGTCTACACTACTGATATCTATATGTCATCTTCACTATATCAAGCTGCTGGTCTGCATGACTGAAATCTGTATGTCATACTCACTATATCAAGCTGCGGGTCTGCACTACTGATAGCTGTATGTCATACTCACTATATCAAGCTGCTGGTCTGCACTACTGATATCTGTATTTCATACTGACTATATCAAACTGCTGCTCTGCACTACTGATAGCTGTATGTCATACTCACTATATCAAGCTGCTGGTCTGAACAACTGATGTCTGTATGTCATACTCACTATATGTAGCTGCTGGTCTGCACTACTGATAGCTGTATGTCTCACTCACTATATCAAGCTGCTGGTCTGCACTATTGATAGCTGCATGTCATAATCACTATATCAAGCTGCTGGTTTGCACTACTGATATTTATATGTCATGCTCACTATATCAACCTGCTGGACTGCACTACTGATGTCTGTATGTCATACTCACTATATTAAGCTGCTGCTCTGCATTACTGATAGCTGTATGTCATACTCACTATATCAAGCTGCTGCTCTGCACTACTGATATCTGTATGTCATACTCACTATATCAAGCTGCTGGTCTGCACTACTGATAGCTGTATGCCATACTCACAATATCAAGCTGCTGGTCTGCACTAATGATAGCTGTAATGTCATACTCACTATATCAAGCTGCTGGTCTGCACTACTGATATCTCAATGTCATACTCACTATATCAGGCTGCTGGTCTGCACTACTGATGTCTGTATGTCATACTCACTATATCAAGCTGCTGGACTGCACTACTGATATCTGTATATCATACTCCCTATATCAAGCTGCTGTACTGCACTACTGATATCTGTATATCATACTCACTATATCAAACTGCTGGTCTGCACTACTGATACATGTATGTCATACTCACTATATCAAGCTGCTGGTCTGCACTACTAATATCTGTATGTCATACTCACTATATCAAGCTGCTGCTCTGCACTACTGATATCTGTATGTCATACTCCCTATATCAATCTGCTGGTCTGCACTACTGATAGCTGTATGTCATACTATATTAAGCTGCTGCTCTGCCTTACTGATATCTGTATGTCATACTCACTATACCAAGCTGCTGCTTTGCACTACTGCTGTCTATATGTCATACTCACTATATCAGGCAGCTGGTCTACACTACTGATATCTATATGTCATCTTCACTATATCAAGCTGCTGGTCTGCACAACTGATATCTGTAGGTCATACTCACTATATCAAGCTGCTGGTCTGCATTACTGATAGCTGTCTGTCATACTCACTATATCAAGGTGCTGGTCTGCACTACTGATATCTGTATGTCATACTCACCATATCAAGCTGCTGTTCTGCACTACTGATATCTGTATGTCATGCTCACTATATCAAGCAGCTGGTCTGCACTACTGATATCTATATTTCATACTCACTATATCAAGCTGCTGGTCTGCACTACTGATAGCTGTATGTCATACTCACTATATCAAGCTGCTGGTCTGCACTACTGATATCTGTATGTCATACTCACTATATCAAGCTGCTGGTCTGCACTACTGATGTCTGTATGTCATACTCACTATATCAGGCTGATGGTTTGCGCTACTGATATTTGTATGTCATACTCACTATATCAATCTGCTGCTCTGCACTACTGAAATCTGTATGTCATACTCACTATATCAAGCTGTGGGTCTGCACTACTGATAGCTGTATGTCATACTCACTATATCAAGCTGCTGCTCTGCAATACTGATATCTGTATTTCATACTGACTATATCAAACTGCTGCTCTGCACTACTGATAGCTGTATGTCATACTCACTATATCAAGCTGCTGGTCTGAACAACTGATGTCTGTATGTCATACTCACTATATGTAGCTGCTGGTCTGCACTACTGATAGCTGTATGTCTCACTCACTATATCAAGCTGCTGGTCTGCACTTTTGATAGCTGTATGTCATAATCACTATATCAAGCTGCTGGTTTGCACTACTGATATTTGTATGTCATGCTCACTATATCAAGCTGCTGCTCTGCACTACTGATAGCTGTATGCCATACTCACAATATCAAGCTGCTGGTCTGCACTACTGATAGCTGTATGTCATACTCACTATATCAAGCTGCTGCTCTGCACTACTGATATCTGTATGTCATACTCACTATATCAAGCTGCTGGTCTGCACTACTGATAGCTGTATGTCATACTCACTATATTAAGCTGCTGCTCTGCATTACTGATAGCTGTATGTCATACTCACTATATCAAGCTGCTGCTCTGCACTACTGATATCTGTAAGTCATACTCACTATATCAGGTGGCTGGTTTGCACTACTGATATCTGTATGTCATACTCACTATATCAAGCTGCTGCTCTGCACTACTGATAGCTGTATGCCATACTCACAATATCAAGCTGCTGGTCTGCACTAATGATAGCTGTAATGTCATACTCACTATATAGGTTCATAGGTTCATAGGTTCATACTAGGCTATCTGCCCTAGGGCATTTATAAGCCAAGCCAGACTGTGTATGGCTTTTGCCACCCATTTTAAATTAATTTTGCTATGCCCTTTTTCGAGGTTAGTATACTGCGCTTCTGTCTAACAGTGACACAGAAGTGATACCCGGGGTAAACCTACGATCTCCCATCCACTCATCAAGATTCCTCTTGAAGAGAGTCAATGAGGGACTCTGCCTAACCTGGACTGGGATTTTATTCCAGAGTGAAGGGAGCCTCTGGGTTATGAATCTGTCCCTCCAGCATGTCCTATTTATTTCAGTGCTGAGGTTTAAGTCCCTCCAGCACGTAGCTCGATGGGATTTGGATTTTCTGAGGTGCAGCATGTCCATTAATTCCGGGTTGGACATGGCTTTATAAGTCAGGCACAGATCGCCTCTGAGCAGGCGGTATGCCACTGAGTAGAGCTGGAGTTTCTTTAACCGGGCAGCATACGGCATCTGTTTGAGCCCCTTGATCCTCTTGGTGAGGTACTTTTGTGGTCTTTCCAGTTGCTGCAGGTGTCTGGTAAGGTACATCCCAAAAGGGGCAGTGTACTCAATTATGGGCCTGATGAGGGATGAGTAAAGAGGCAAGATGACTTCCCCTGATCTAGATGTGAATCCCTTCATGATTAGGTGGGCTATATAAAATGTTTTTCTAACCACTTTGGCCACGTGGTTGTCAAATGAGAGATTGCTATCAACTTGGGTCCCCAGGTCCCTAATTATTCTTCTGTACTTAATGGATTACCACCTATGTGGTAATTTGTGGGCACTTTGTTTTTGCCAAAGGGGGTGACTATACACTTTTTGGCGTTTAGCTTAAGGCCATGGCTCTGGCACCAGTTGTCTGTTTCTATGAGGCCCTTTTGGAGGATGCTTGTGTCAGCTGGAGAGTCTATTATGGTGCCCAGTTTGCAGTTATCTGCGAACTTGGTCAGCCACAGTCCTTCCATGTTGGCCTGTACCTCCGAGAAATATATACCGAACAAGAGAGGTACCAAGACTGAGCCTTGTGGGACGCCACTTGTAACTGGTTTGGAGTCTGACATGGCTCCAGCTATTCTAACCATGTGGGTTCTGTCCTTGAGCCAGTTTGCAACCCATCTAGTGACATAGGGGTTTATATTTAAGCTGGT